>NC_060949.1:10591367-10597106 GCF_022045245.1 Lucilia cuprina | reverse complement strand
TGTTCCTAGGTTAAATATTTTAGAAAATTAAAAAAATGTATATACCTTTTTGCCCGACTACATTAATATTACGCCAAGAAAAAATGAACAACAACGAAAAACAAAATGAACAACAATAACGCTAAACGAAATAAAAAACAAAATACACAAGGCATCTAAACCAACAAACATCTAAACATACATAATGAAAAACACAGAAAAACAAAATAAACAATGCAATAAAACCAACCTACATCCAAATATATGAACAGAATTCACAAAATACACAACTCCATGACGCCAACAGCATCCAAACATACAAAACGAAATACACAGCTGAAAACCCAAATACATCGACACACACGTGTACATCTTTTTCTTATTTAACAAAGCATGAAAATATATGACATTTTTGATGAAATTTTAGAGGTTGTCTCCGTTATTTATCGACCGATTTTGCTGATTTTAACAGCGATCTTCTCGAAATCATGTCTAACAGAATTATTGAAGATTCGGATCTCACCGATATCTGGGGTCCTCTAAAAACTGATTTCAACAAACACACACAAACAGGGCAGACAGACGTACAGACACACAGACGGACATTGCTTAATCAACTCCGCTACCTATAAGAATCCAGAATATATACTTTATGGGGTCGGAAAATTATATTATAGAAATTACAAACGAAATGACAAACTTATATATACCCTTCTCACGAAGGTGAAGGGTATAAAAAGTAGCAAAAAGTCCCCTTTTATAGGTTCTCAATTTGATGTTTCTTGGTTCAATATTATAGAAAATTCAAAAAGTACCTTTTGTAGAACCAAAGAGTACCAATAAGTCCCCATTATAGGTTCTCGCCTAATCAAGGCCCCACATGCTAAATTTCATGTTCAATATTATAGAAAATTCAAAAGTACCTTTTGTAGAACGAAAAAGTGCCAAGTATCTTTTATGTGTTGTCACTTATTTCGAGCTCTACATATTTAATTTCATGTTTCTAGGTTCAATTTAATAGAAAATGCAAAATGTACCTTTTGTAGATCTAAAAAGTAACAATAAGTCCCTTTTTATAGGTTCTCGTCTAATCAAGGCCCTACATGCTAAATTTCATGTTTCTAGGGTCAATATTATAGAAAATTCAAAAAGTACCTTTTGTAAAACGAAAAAGTACCAAAACATCCCCTTTTATAGGTTTTCATTAACCTCAGGCCTTTAATGTTTAATATCATGTTTTTAGGTCCAATATTGTAGAAAATTCAAAAAGTACCTGTTGTAAAACGAAAAAGTACCAAAAAGTCCCCTTTTATGTGTTCCCACCTAATCCGGGCGCTACTTACTTAATTGTTCCTAGGTTCATTATTATAGAAAATCCTAAAAGTACCTTTTGTAGAACGAAAAAGTAACAAAAAAAATCCCCTTTTAAGTTTTCGAACCTAATCCGGTCCTACATACTAAATTTCATGTTTCTAACCAATAACAACTAAAAAATACTATAAAAGAAAAACAAGTAAGAGTGCTATATTCGGCTATGCCGAATCTTATATACCCTTCACCATAGTGTATTTTAAACATCTTTTATTAATTTTAAATTTTTTCCTGACTACATTATTATTACATCAAAAGCTAAGAACAACAGCAACGCTAAACGAAATAAAACACAAAATACACAAGGCATCTAAACCAACAGACATCTGAACATACATAACGAAAAACACAGAAAAACAAAAATAACAACGCAATGACGCCAACAGCATCCAAACCAAGAGTGCCCAAGCCCTATGCGCTTGGTACTCTTTTGTTTTTGTAAATGCGCTTAGCTATAGACAGTCTGTTTTCTATACACTTATATGCGCTTAACCTTAGCAATACGTTGTTGTTGTTCTTAACAGTATACAAGCAATAGTAAAACAACAACATTTTCGTATTCATTGCTGGTAAACATTGACGAGACGTAGATTTTGTTTTTGTTTATTGTAAAAAAATTGTTTTAAAAAGCACTTGGAAAAAATTTGTGTTAGTTTTAAATTTTAAACTTACATTTTTCGCATAAAAATTATTGTACAATAACTCACAATCTACTCTCATATAATTGAAAACGTTTTAAATGCTTTTTTCTATTCATTAAAAAATATATTTGCAAAACAAAAGGGAAAATTATTTTATTTTAACAAAAAATGCAAATCATATTTTTTTGCTGTGTATTTTTTTTGTATATTTGGATTCCAAACATACAAAAAAATACATAGCTGAATAAAACCAAATACATCTACACACACACGTGTACATCATTTTATGCCCTTCACCTTCGTGAGAAGGGTATATATAAGTTTGTCATTCCGTTTGTAATTTCTATAATATAATTTTCCGACCCTATAAAGTATATATATTCTGGATCCTTATAGATAGCGGAGTCGATTAAGCCATGTCCGTCTGTCTGTCTGTTGAAATCAGTTTTTAGAGGACCCCAGATATCGGCGAAATCCGAATCTTCAATAATTCTATTAGACATGCTTTCGAGAAGATCGCTATTTAAAATCAGCAAAATCGGTCGGTAAATAACGGAGATATGAACAAAAATCCGAGACAACCTCTGAAAATTTCATCAAAGAACAACAACAACAACGCTGAACGAAATAAAACACAAAATACACAAGGCATCTAAACCAACAGACATCTAAACATACATAACGAAAAACACAGAAAAACAAAAACAAAAATAACAACGCAATGACGCCAACAGCATCCAAACCAAGAGTGCCCAAGCCCTATGCGCTTGGTACTCTTTTGTTTTTGTAAATGCGCTTAGCTATAGACAGTCTGTTTTCTATACACTTATATGCGCTTAACCTTAGCAATACGTTGTTGTTGTTCTTAACAGTATACAAGCAATAGTAAAACAACAACATTTTCGTATTCATTGCTGGTAAACATTGACGAGACGTAGATTTTGTTTTTGTTTATTGTAAAAAAATTGTTTTAAAAAGCACTTGGAAAAAATTTGTGTTAGTTTTAAATTTTAAACTTACATTTTTCGCATAAAAATTATTGTACAATAACTCACAATCTACTCTCATATAATTGAAAACGTTTTAAATGCTTTTTTCTATTCATTAAAAAATATATTTGCAAAACAAAAGGGAAAATTATTTTATTTTAACAAAAAATGCAAATCATATTTTTTTGCTGTGTATTTTTTTTGTATATTTGGATTCCAAACATACAAAAAAATACATAGCTGAATAAAACCAAATACATCTACACACACACGTGTACATCATTTTATGCCCTTCACCTTCGTGAGAAGGGTATATATAAGTTTGTCATTCCGTTTGTAATTTCTATAATATAATTTTCCGACCCTATAAAGTATATATATTCTGGATCCTTATAGATAGCGGAGTCGATTAAGCCATGTCCGTCTGTCTGTCTGTCTGTCTGTTGAAATCAGTTTTTAGAGGACCCCAGATATCGGCGAAATCCGAATCTTCAATAATTCTATTAGACATGCTTTCGAGAAGATCGCTATTTAAAATCAGCAAAATCGGTCGGTAAATAACGGAGATATGAACAAAAATCCGAGACAACCTCTGAAAATTTCATCAAAAAATTGTTATAAAAGCAACAACAACACTGAATATAGAAAAAGATTTACATGTGTGTGTGTAGATGTATTTGGTTTTATTAAGCTGTGTATTTTTTTGTTTTGTTTGGAATCCAAACATACAAAAAATACACAGCAAAAAATATGATTTGCATTTTTTGTTAAAATAAAATAATATTCCTTTTTGTATTGCAAATATATTTTTTAATGAATAGAAAAAAGTATTTAAAACGTTTTCAATTATGTGAGAGTAGATTGTGAGTTATTGTACAATAATTTTTATGCGAATAATGTAAGTTTGAAATTTAAAACTAACACAAATTTTTCCCAAGTGCTTTTTAAAACAATTTTTTTTACGATAAACAAAAACAAAATCTACGTCTCGTCAATGTATACCAGCAATGAATCAGAGGTCGAAGTCGACCGGCTTCTAGTCGGAGCTTAGCCGCCGCCGAACTATATTTAGTTGCTTGAGCCGCCGCCGAAACATTCGGCTTAAATCGACTCAAATTTTTTTAATGTTTTTATTAACAAGACTGTAAGATCAATTATGTTTAAAATACACTATGGTGAAGGGTATATAAGATTCGGCACAGCCGAATATAGCACTCTTACTTGTTCTATACACGGTGTTCTTGTTGCTTTTATAACAATTTTTTTTGATGAAATTTTCAGAGGTTGTATCGGATTTTTGCTCATATCTCCGTTATTTACCGACCGATTTTGCTGATTTTAAATAGCGATCTTCTCGAAAGCATGTCTAATATAACTATTGAAGATTCGGATCTCGCCGATATCTGGGGTCCTCTAAAAACTCAATTTTAGACGTTTAAGACATTTTTTGAAAGGGGGTTTTAATGGTGGCTAGGGTCAAATAAGGCCGGTTACGAAAATCAGCAATGTCTTTATACTTATATAAAACTTATTTGTGCCAATTTTTAAAGAGATTTTAAAAACGGTTGATAATGAATATATAAACATTTTTAAATATTAACAAAATAGCTGTTTATGGATAAAAGTGAGCATTTCAAAAGCCTATATTTTTATATAATTAATGCTCTTTATTATTGTACAGTCACAATTCAGATTTTACGGCAGGATCCGATATGTCAAAAGTCGGGCATAGAATATTACGTCTAAATAAAAAATTATCTAAGGGTGAAATGTAGCTACAGCAAGCCCTAAACATATCAATCATACATAACGATCAAACTTAAAATGACGACGTAATATTTAAAAAACAAAAAGGGCAGTATTTCTAGGCGTGGCAAAAAATAATAGGGGGTGACCCAATTTTTTTTTGTCCATAGTGACCGACTCATTCTAGTAAACACTCTTCAAACTGTCTTTCAGGACTGACATAAACATACAAACAAAGAAGATACTAATTCAGAAACAATGTACTTATAACCTACACCACTTTAGTGGGAGGGTATATTGGGTTTTGTGCTGATGTTTGTAACATACAAAAATATATTGTCCTATACCCACCTTAAAGTATACAAATTGGCTTTGAATCATTTTCTAAATCGATTAAGCTATGTCCGTCCGTCTCGCTGTCCTTGTAAATCTTGCGTGCAAGGAACATGCCGAAATTTTCAAGATAATTTGATGAAATTTGGCTTCTTTCCATTATTTCGAGTAGCCCCCATACAACCGTACCCCCAAATAGGACCTTTGGGCTTTTAATTAATTGAAATGATAAGTTATGTCAACAAAAGTAGACAAAACATAGTTTTATAGATCTTTAAATGACACTACCGATTTTTGTACCGACCGGGCTTCATTTGACCCTAGCCCCCATACAAACTCCCCTTCAAAAAACCTTACCTAAAGATCAAAATTCAGTTACAAACACTAATAACACTTTTAAATTCTACATAAATAATATTGAAGAAGACTTAACTCCCCCTACCAACATTTTTAAGGATAGGGCCATATTTTGCCCTACTTCCCTTTGAGCCCTCTTTTACTCACTTTTAAATAATAAATAAGTAACTTTGAAGTAGACTTAATTTCCCCTACCAACAGTTATAAAGATAGGGCCATATTTTCTCCTACTCCCCTTAGAGCCCTCTCGTAAAAAATCTCTTTTTTGTAAAAAGAAAGTAAAAGTATTCCGGAATAAAGTTAAAAAACAAGTCAAATGCTTT
>NC_060949.1:10573867-10583867 GCF_022045245.1 Lucilia cuprina | reverse complement strand
TTTTTTTAATAATTTGCATATATATATATATATATAAATATATATGTATATATATATATATATATATATATATATATATATATATATATATATATATATATATATATATATATATATATATATATATATATATATATATATATATATATATATATATAAATTCAGATTTTTTCCATGCTTCTCAGAAATTGAAAAAAAAAAACAAAATACATAATCATACGGTAAATTTTTAAAACCAAGGCAGAGCGAGAGCAGCAGAGTAAGAATAGCAGATCGAAAGCAGCCCTACACTGAAAATAATCCATACCTAATATACACGAAAGATGTTGCACACTGTA
Source organism: Lucilia cuprina (assembly GCF_022045245.1). Classification (NCBI taxonomy): domain Eukaryota; kingdom Metazoa; phylum Arthropoda; class Insecta; order Diptera; family Calliphoridae; genus Lucilia; species Lucilia cuprina. The sequence continues at coordinate 10,583,529 of NC_060949.1, read as the reverse complement.
CGAAATGCTTCGTGGTTTCGTTCATTTCATTTTATTTTACGATTTTTTTAAAGACAAATATTTTAGTTCTTTTAAAATAATTATTGTAAATTTAGAAAAAGATTGCGAATTAAAAAAAAACAAAAAACAACAGGAAATTAGGCAGCTAATTTCATGTAAATTAAAATTACTTTTAATTTAACTCCCTTAAAATTACGAAAATAACAAAAAAAAAATCGTAACAAAATAATTTTTTTGTAAAATCAAAAATAATTCTTGTATATTACTAAATAATCTTGTTACGAAAAAAATTCGTTACTTTCGTTAAATATTACATGCCTTACCGAAACTATTTTTGTGAAAGAAAACAAAGTTCCTAATATATATGAAAAAAGATATTACGACAGGTTTTCGTACTTTCGTAAAATTAGAAAAGGGGTTGATTAAACAATATTTCGTATTATACACGAAATTTTCTTATATTACGAATAAAGTAGTTACGAAATTTTTTTCGTAAAGTTAAGCATGGATTATTTTCAGTGTAGTGTGTTGTTATTGGTTAGAAACATGAAATTAATTTTATGTGGAGCTTTGCTTAAGTAAGAAGACATAAAAGGAAACGTTTTGGTACTATTTCGTTTTTTATACCCTTCACCTTCGTGAGAATGGTATGAATGTCGAGAGTTTTACGTGAGTACCTGGCATGATGCCCTAACCCACGGTGGTCTTTTTCATCCACTGGGTAGACTTGACAATCAATAAAGAATTAAGGTGCAATTTTTGAACATTGGTTTTGATCTGTCCATATGCAAGCACTTTGCTGAAGTACTCGAGCTATTTAATCTCTGCAACAGCACCTATAGACGTAAACGGTGAACTGAAGTACGAATCAAATAAGCCGAGGAAATTATTTTTACTCACAGGGACTCACTGTGGTAATTCTGATATGAACAGAGTATACTCTGACCTGAGAGAAAATCATACGACACATTCATTATAGTTAGACGGGAGGGGTGGGCCGCCGATCCCGAAGGAACCTCAACCAATTGACCACCCAGGACATAGTCCTGAGGTCAACTGGCCACCGTAGTACCAGATTATGCGGTGCTCTAGTCTGACCTCTTTCAATCTATGCAAGGACTAAGCCAGGCAATAGACCAATTTTTAGTCCCGGCCAGACTAGACTAAATTCGGAATTAGATGAGAACCAATAAAATGGAACTTTTTGGTGCTTTTTTGTTTTTCAAAAGGTACTTTTTGAGTTTTCTATAATATTGAACTTAGAATAATGACATTAAGTATGTAGAGCCCGGTTAGGCGAGAACATAACAAAAGATACTTTTTGAATTTTCCATAAAATTAAACCAAGAAACATGAAAATAAGTATATCGAGCCCGGATTATCAGAACACATAAAGGGGGACTTTTTGGTACTTTTTCGTTCTACAAAAGGTATTTTTTGAATTTTCTATAATATTGAACCTAGAAACCTGAAATTTTGCATGTAGAGCCTTGACTAAGTAAGAACCTAGAATAAGGGACTTTTTGGCTCTTTTCGTTCTACAGCAGGTACTTTTTGAATTTTCTTTAATATTGAAGTTAGAAACATGAAACTAAATGGTTTGTTTGGTATTGCAAATGGGCTATATCGGTCCCCTTTTTGGGATAGCCCCCATACAAGTGGATCTCCAGAATACAGCTTTAACGGGCATAACTGCTTTAGAAATTCGACATAATAAAGTTTCAAAATCTTTCTACTAAATTTTTTGAGAATCAATTCACAATTGACCCCTATATACTCCCCATATAAGGTCCCCTTCAACAAATGACTTTAAAAGTCATTACTGGCCCAAAATTGCGAGTATAGCGATAAAATTCTGTATAAGTTTCTTACGAACCAAATCCTTTTAACCAATTTTTTTTAAGGATCGGCCCATAAATGAATCTACCCCACATATAAGGTCCACTTTTGAAAACACTCATTACTGTCCCAAAAATGCAAGTATATCGATGAAATTTGGTATAAGTATGTCTCTTACGAACCAAAAGTACTCTACTAATTTTTTTAGGATCGGCTCATAAATGACCCTACCCCCATATAAGGTCCCCTTCAGAAAATGACTCACTCATTACTGGTCAAAAAAATCGAGTATAGCGATGAAATTCGGTACAAGTAAGTTTCTTACGAACCAAAACCTTTTAACCATTTTTTTAAGGATCGGCCCATAAATGATCCTACCCATTCTGAAAATGATTTTAACGCTTATTGCTGGATAAAATATACGAATATATATAGCGAGCCAAAATATCTTTACCGACATTTATGTGGATAGGTCTATAATTGACCCTACTTCCCCTACTGAGTTCACCTCAGGAAATGTCTTTAACGCTCATTAATGTCTTAAAAATACGAGTGAAGCGATGAAATGCGACACACGTATTTTTCTTACGAGCCAAACCTCTGTACCATTTTTTTTTTTTTGGATCGGCCCATAAATGACCCTTCCCCTCTGCTTAAGACTAAATGCTCATTACTGGCTTAAAAATATGAATGTACTGACGAAATTTAACACACATAAGTTTAATGCTAGCCAAAATCTCTCCAACAAATTAAGGAAGGATCGGTCCATAATTTACCCTACCGCCCATACAAGATTTTCTTTAGAATATTACTTTAACGCTCATTACTTCTTAAAAAATGCGAGTAAAGCGATGAAATGTGATACAAGTAAGTTTCTCGCGAGCCAAAATCTCTCTACCAAATTATAAAATTAACATTAACGCTAATTATTGGCATAAAAATGCGAGTACAGTGACGATATTCAATAAAATCATGTTTTATATGAACCAAAAATCGGTCTACAGAAGTTATGAGGATATAAGATGAACTTTAGAAAATTTGATGAAAAAAATTCAGAAAATTACAGCGCTGAAAATCGACATAAAAAAGTTTATATTTAGTAACATAATTCTTCATTCCGAATTTAATGAGAACTGATCTATAACTGACCCTGAACGAGTTTTGGTTATTAAAATATGAGTTTTCCTTATTTAAAATATGAGTATTGCGCTAAAATTTTGCATAAACAGGTTCTATACAAAAGAAATCTAAAAGGCACCTTACATATACCCCATGTATATATTCGTATTTTTAAAACCGTTATGACTGCAAATGCTATTATTCGGGGCCGCTTGTTTTGGGGCTATGCAAAAAGACAAAAATATATGATCTCCTATATTTTCCATGAAAATTAATTTTTCACATAAACATATTTAAATTTCACATAAGTGAAGATATTGCTATTGTATATATATATGTTGCTATTGTTCTACACACATCTGTTAAATTATAATTGAACCGAATAACTAAATAATTACACTGTGTGACAGTAAAAAAATTACTCAACAAGTAATAAGTGATGTTTGAGGATATGGTTGAGTAAATCACCATACCCTATTTAAAATCAGTAGTTTGTTAAAAAAACACAGGCACTTCTATATTCTGCACCAATTTTAATTATGGTGTTGTTAAAGGGCACTTACACGATCACACTTTACGTAAATTCTAATAAAAAATTAAAATGAAATTCCATCTGTATAACAAAAAAGAGAATAAAAGTCGTATGATTTATATTTTTTGTGTTGTAAAATGGAAACAGCTGTTAAATGAAATTGTTTCCAATTTTTCATCAATATTTTCCCTCAATGTGTGATAATTTCGTTACATATTACATTTAGACGATCACATCCGTACTTTTCTACACAAAATTTTGAAGACGGTTTAACTATTCTAAGAACTAAAATTCACTATTAGGTCACATTAACTTTTTTGTAATTTTGTCACACTGTGTTAATGTTAAGCTTTTATTTTAATAACTCTAGTAAATATTTGTAATGTTGAAGCTTAACAGTTGAAAAATTAAGAATGTATCTATAAAATTAATCTTCGTAATTTGATATTTGCATATTACGATTTAAAAATTTGTAACTATTTACTAGTTTTTCTAGTAAAAATATATTTTTCAAATGATTGTACTTTTTAATTAGTTTGTGTGTCATTTACTAAAATATATTTACATTACCAGTATTCTAAAATTGTATGTTAAGATTTTAGGACAGAATATACGTAGTGCTGAGCAGGTGATATTCATTAGGTTTTAGTGAGATTTTTCAGTGGTATATTCAGTAAGTATGTAATATAAAATTTATATTTTTTATTATTCTTTTGAAATTCATGGTTTTATTAAAAAAACAAACAAATACCGACTTCATATATTACATATAAATATATTAAAATATAGAACAAAGGATACAAAAACATGGGAATGGAAAAGTGCATTGTGGCTTAAAAACGAAATGTTGTCAAAAATAATATGAAGACTTACTTGTATATACATTAGAGTCTCCAAGCTTGTATTAAGGAAAAAATTGTATCCTACAGGCCGTCCCCCCTAGAATTGTTTTATGGGTTATAAAAATATATTTTTTATTATTCTTTTGAAATTCATGGTTTTATTAAAAAAACAAACAAATACCGAATTCATATATTACATATAAATATATTAAAATATAGAACAAAGGATACAAAAACATGGGAATGGAAAAGTGCATTGTGGCTTAAAAACGAAATGTCAAAAATAATATGAAGACTTGTATATACATTAGAGTGCTCCAAGCTTATATTAAGGAAAAAAATTGTATCCTACAGGCCGTCCCCCCTAGAATTGTTCTATGGGTTATAAAAATAAGTCGTGCAAAAAATTAGATCAATAGGATTACGTTAACTGGTGCCGCAACGGCTCTGAAGTTTGAAGATGCATTTGCAAGGGGAAAATATGATTCTTTTTTAGTTTTCACAAAAGTTTTGTCATTAAACAATTTGTTTTGCATTTTATTATCAAAGAATCGTAATGTACACAGAATTAGCGTTACAAAAATATAAAAAACACAAAAATTGGTTGAAAAATGTAAAAATTATTAAAAATTCTCCAGGCCATTATCGTGTCTTAGAGCATTTGAATTCGAAATGTGAGAAGAAAATAAACATATTTTTAAAAATATTCTAATGAAACAATTGTATTACTTAAAATACATCTGTAGTTACTTGAATATGAGTTTTTGTCATTATAGAATAACGTAAACCTGTTCTCAGCTATGGTCGAAAAATTTTGATATTTTTAACGGTCGTTTCAAAATTCAAATTTTAGTTTTTTTTGATACTTTGTTAAAAAATTTTAATATTTTTGGGAGAACTCATAGGGATTTATGGACAACAGATTAGGAAATAAAACAGTAAAATTGTACCTGCAATTTGAATTCAGCGGATTTCGACAAAAACCAATTTTTATGTAATATTTTGCAAAAATTAGCCTTATTATATTGTTGTGTATCTTAAATGGAACCTTTTGTAAATTTATTAGTCCACATATTTCTAAATAAAAATCAAGAGTTTCATGCAATTTGGACGCCATTAACCCATAAACTTTAAAGGTCAAAGAATTGAATGTGATCTGAGTAAAATAACTTTTTGTGCGATTTATTTTCCTCAACGATTTACTGTCAAATGTGAAGATTTTAATGAATTTTTGAAAACTTTGGGATCAAAATTTCTAGTTGGTGGTGATTTTAATGCAAAACACCAATGGTGTGGATCAAGATTAATTAATCCTAAAGGCAGGGAGCTATACAGATGTATTTGTAACAACAGTTACTCAGTTTTATCTGCTGGATATCCAACATACTGGCCTACAGATCCAAGGAAGATACCTGACGTTCTCGATTTTGCTGTTTATTCCGGTATATCGAGAAATTTTCTTCAAATATCAAATTGCAACGGTCTAAGTTCCGATCTCACTCCACTATTAGTCAATTTTAATACTTTTCTTAATACACATTCAAAAAACTATTCTGTCCTTACACCAAAAACAGATATTAAATCTTTCAACGCATGGATCGAAAGAAATCTTAATCTCAATATTCCAATAAAATCATCTGTAGATATAGATGACACTGTTGAAGACTTCAATAATTTACTACATGAAGCAGGATTTCTCTCAACTACTAATACAGGGGAATGTCGCACTCAAAATCAAATATTTATTTCATCTGAAATTCGTCAAATGATTAGAAATAAGAGAAGATTAAGAAAAATCTGGCAAATTAGCAGAAATGCAAATGACAAAAGAAATTTCAATAAAGCCACTAAAGATCTAAAAATTCGTCTTCATGAAATTAAAAATGAGCAAATTAGTAACTATCTCAAAAGCATTAATACCTCAGATAACAACAACTCGGCATTGTGGAAAGCAACTAAATATTTAAAGCGGCCAACGAAGAGAAATGAGCCAATTAAAGATAATAATGGTACATGGTGTAAAACGGATAAATCCAAAGCAGAAGCATTTGCTTTGCATCTATATTCTACTTTTCAACCTTATTCACTAAACAGTAGGATAAGCATCGATGAAATATTTAACTTCTTAGATAGCCCATGTCCAATGGATTGGCCTATAAGACATATTTCTCCACAAGAGGTTCAAGATGAAATTGGAAATCTAAATTCCAAAAAATCACCTGGTCATGATAGTATTGACGGAAAATTGGCAAAAGCATTACCGAAAAAAGCTATTATTTACCTCATTTTTAACTCAATTCTAAGACTAAACCATTTCCCAAGCCAATGGAAGTGCGCAGAAATTGTGATGATAGCCAAACCAAACAAACCTGAAAGTATTGTGACATTATACAGACCAATTAGTTTGCTCGTTACATTCTCCAAAATATTTGAAAGAATATTGTTGAAAAGATTGTTACCAGTCCTTGAAAAATCAAATATTATAAATGAATATCAGTTTGGCTTCAGAAGTAATCATGGAACCCCAGAGCAATGCCACCGTGTCATTGATTATATACAAAATTCTTTGGAAACAAAAAAATACTGTTCCGGTGTATTTTTAGATGTGCAGCAAGCATTCGACAAAGTGTGGCATAATGGTTTGCTTTATAAATTAAAAAAGTTTTTACCAACACCTCTTTACTTAATTTTAAAATCTTATTTAAGCGACAAAACGGCTTTTCTGGCTGTTAGGACCTAAATCGCAACTTAATGTGGAAAACAAAATTCTTATTTACAAAACAATACTTAAACCAATTTGGACATATGGTATACAACTGTGGGGTACTTCCAGCAATTCCAACATTGAAATTTTGCAAAGGTACCAATCAAAAACTCTACGAAGAATTGTAAATGCTCCATGGTTCGTAACCAATTAATGTATTCACGATGACCTCAAAGTCCCTTTAATTAAAGATGAAATAAGCAGATTCAGCCAAAACTATTTACAAAGATTGAGCAATCATTACAATCCATTAGCAATTTCTCTCCTTGATGACACAAATGAAGTTAGAAGGCTCAAAATACATCATATCCTTGATTTACCATTTCGAAAATAAATTCTTATGTAATTTTGTAAAATAATGTAAATATTAATTATGTAAATATTATTATACATTTTAACAAAAAATTAATTTTAAATTATATTGTTGTACTCGCTGGAGTTCAACAATTTATGTTATTTTATTTATTATATCCAAATTGCTTATTAACCTTAAATGGATAGATTGTAAATAAAATGAACTATATATAAAAAAAAATTTTGTAATATTTGCAATTTTTGATGGAAACTAGTCGAAATTGTTTCTATTTTTTGGTAGAAAATAAGACTTAAGAAAATAATAAGAATAATAAGAAAATTATTAAGAAAATTTTATTATTAAGAAAATTATTATTATTAAGAAAATAATAACTTAAGAAATTTACAAGATATTTACAATAGTAGTGAAAAAAAATTAATTAACCCTTCGAATTCAAGTGCCACGATAAGGGGCCGGGACGTGCAAAATTCGAAACATAGTTTTTTTTTGGAGCACTCTAATATACATTCAATGTGAAAGTTAATATTTGAGCTTTTTTATTAAGAGTGTTATATAAAGACTCCAAAGTTCTTCCTATCCGTTACGATGAGAAGAAATCGGAATCGAAATTTACAATAATATTTCACTTATATTTTTTTTTACATTTAGCATTATTTTCCTTTAATTGTTTTTATTCTTTTTAATGCTAATATGTATTTAAGTGGACTTTTATCGGAAAATATTTGTTGAAATAATAGTTAGCTTGAATTAAAAAAATTAAGGGGTGTACAAAAAAGGCTGCAATGTCCATTAAATTTGTAACTTCAACTTTTTTTTTCTTATTCCATTATATATTGAAAGTATGACACTAAATTATACATATCGCTCATTTACTAGCAAAATAAAAAAAGTTTTGAGAAAAATTTATTTCAATGTTTACTATTTTTATACCTCTACCACCATCAGTGTTGGTAGAGTGTATATACAAGTCCGTATGTAACACCAAGAAATATTTATCTTAGACCCAATAAAGTATATATATTCTGGGTCCTTGTGAAATTTTGAGTCGATTTTGCTGTATTCATCTGTCTGTAGGTGTAAAACAATAAATGGCTTAAGTATATCTGAGGCAAGGTAAAATTTAACTTAAATACTTTATTACGGAAATTAAATCACGTTTTATTTTTGTAACAGGTGTAGGGTATTATATGGTCGGACTCGCCCGACTATAATTTTTTATTTTTTTGTATGAAATAGTTTTACAGCCCAGAGAACAATTCTAGTGTGTACGGCAAAATTCGCAACTTCGTCTTTTTGAAGCACTCTAGTATTGGGCCTCGGTTAGTTTTGAATGTGGGTGTTGGTTATACCGTATTTTGATGATGAGTTGGTGTAGTTGACATGACAATTTGGATAGTAGTACTTATTTTAATGATTTTAATTGTTGAACAACACTAAGAATTTTTGTTATGGGTCTATTAATGATACCACTTAAGGTTCTTAAGTCGACTACTCGGTTATTTTTGTCAGGTCCAATGTAAGTTTTTTTAATTCGAATTTCCATTCATTGGGTGGCAAATTGTTGTCCTTGATGACAACTAGGTCATCAATCATAATATTTTCAGTTTGATATATTCATTTATATCGACGATGCAGTTCCTCCAGATATTCTGCCTTCCCTCTTTGGCAGAAGGTAATGAGAATTTCATATTTGGCATCATTTTTCGTAGGCGAGTCTTGAGGTATTTATCACTTGCTTCCCTAAGTCCACCCATGTGTGGGGATCTAAATGGAATAAATTTCCATTCCACGTTTTGATGACTATAATGATGAGTAATATGTTTTTGATGAATTCAACTCGATCCTTTTTAGAAGTTCTGCAGCCCCAACGAAGTTTGTTCCATTGCCCGAATAAATTGATCATCCTATGAATCTGGAAAAGGCATCTAGAAAAGATTGAGCCCACAGGTCATTTGCAGCTTCCATGTGTACCGCTTTGGTGGCAAAACACACAAAGATGCACACGTAACCTTTTCTAATAAGGCATGCTCGACCAGCAAAGTTTCTTATATTGAAGGGTCCAGCATAAACTACTCCAGTATTTGTGAATGATCTGGAGAGAGTCATGGGTAACGATACCATAATTTGTTCTTGAATCTGTTTCTTGTACAATAAGGTTTACAATCTTAAATCCAGAATTATGTTCTTATACGTCGTACCATGAGTTGATTCCCTCCATATAGAGTAATTCGGTGGGTGAATTCTGCAATA
>NC_060949.1:10572598-10573767 GCF_022045245.1 Lucilia cuprina | reverse complement strand
TATCTTTAGGCCTAATATTTTTAATTTCCTTAGATATGCACCGATAAATTTCTATTAAGGTTGAATGAAACCTTTCGATTTGTCCGTTAACCTCACTCCTTTGTACAGAAGTAAAATAGATCTCTATGTTCAATGATCTGATGAAATTTAATATTGTGGGCGTGAGAAAACCTCTCTCGTTGTCCGACACGATCATGCGAGGTACGGTAAAATAGTGAAGGACCTTAGTTAATTTACTTTTTAGGTGAATTGCAGAACGATTTTAAATATGGAAAAGCTTAGCGAATTTTGAAAACTTATCGATACAACTAATGAATTTAAATCCTTGAATTTCAAAAATATCGATATGCAAAATTTCGCAAGCATTTTTTGGAATTGGTGTGGGCTGTAATTTAGGTTTGTAGGGGTGTCTGTCATACTTGTTAATTTTACAAATTTCACAATTCTTAGTATATTGACAAATAAGGCTTCTCATGCGGGGGAAATAATACCTTTCCAAAATTTGAAGACTATTCTCTTTAGCATTTCGATGGGCTCTTCCATGCTCATCTTCAATAATTCTACAAATTCTTTCTTCATTAGTGACGTCCTCTACTAATCTCTGGGTAATTCTCAACTTGTATGAAACAAAATGTGTTAAATGCTGTTAAGTAAAGGAATAAAACATTCTGGAATTTTAAGACCATTGATACAGTTTGGATTGAGACATTTCTTCAAAATTTCTGTCAGGGTTTGCGAATTTATTTGATCGAGAGTCGCATGATGTCTAGTAAATCCGGGATGTGGCTGTATATGGCTATGTAACTCTCTTCCTTCTCTGATTATAATTTGGTTTTTGAAGACGTTTATTGGAACATCAACGTGATGGATTAGATCACTGGAATCTTGTTGAGCGCTATGAACCGTATTTTCTGATTGTTCTGACCTACCTTCATTAGCAGTTACAGTTTCGGAACCTATTTCTGAGGCTGTAATTGTTCCTTCATCGCTCATCATGTAAATTTGGTCATGGTTCACCTCCAACCTAGATAGAGCGTCAGCAACAACGATCGACTTTCCAAGTTTATAGATAAGCTCGTAGTTGTACTCTTCGATTCTAGCCTTCCACCTTTTTAACTTAGCATTATGATTTTGATTTCCAAAAGCATATGTTAAAGGTTGATGGTCGG
>NC_060949.1:10548054-10572498 GCF_022045245.1 Lucilia cuprina | reverse complement strand
AAACTCATTATTGCGTAGGCCTGAAAACAAAACTTTGTATGATGAGGTTCTTAATGAATATTTGACTTTGGCACATATGGAGAAAATTGAGACTCATGTAGCTGGCCCAAGTTATTATCTGCCTCACCATGGCGTTTTTAAGCCAGAAAGCACTACTACAAAGTTGAGAGTCTTTAATGCATCGAGTATTACTTCTAGTGGTATTAGTTATACAACCTTTTACATGTAGGCCCTGTTCTTCAAAAGGATTTAGTTTTTTTGATACTAAAGTGGAGATTTTATAAATTTGTTTTCAATGCAGATATCTCGAAAATGTATAGGCAGATTCTCATAAACCCTGAACAAACTCGTTTTCAACAAATTGTTTATCGTGGCTCTCTTAATGAAGAGATAAAAGACTATAGATTGAAGACAGTTACTTTTGGTGTCAATTGTGCTCCTTATTTGGCCCTAAGAACTCATTTAAAGTTAGCAGATGATGAAGAATATCGTTACCCTGTAGGTGCAACAATATTAAAAGAATCCATGTATATGACGCATTAGTAGGAGCTCATTGTTTACCTGATGTCATAGAGGCCCGAAACCAGCTTATAGCTATTCTGGATTCTGCTGGATTTCAGTTAAGAAAATGGACTTCGAATATGAAAGAAATTCTGGTAGGGTTGCCCCCAGAAGATTTGTTAAATGAAGATTTTTTAAGTTTGGAAGATAAAAGTACCGCCAAGACTCTAGGTGTTCATTGGAATGCTTCAGCTGATTATTTTTATTTTACCACTGAGAAAATTCCAGTAAAATCTTCTTATTCTAAAAGGGAGGTACTTTCTGTAATTGCTAGGCTCTTTGACCCTGCAGGTTGGCTCGCTCCTGTTATTATAATAGCCAAAATCTTAATGCAGCAAATGTGGCTCGATAAGATAGGTTGGGATGATAAAATAAAACCAATAGCTTTTCAAAATTGGCGTTCGTATATCGCTAGATATAATGATATAAATGAAATCATAGTTCCACGCTGGCTTCAATATACACCAAGTTCACATATTGAATTTCATGGATTTGCGACTCGTCAGAATTAGCTTATGCCGCAACCTTATACGCTAGGGTTCAGATAGGAGATAGAATATTTACAAATTTGTTGGTTTCAAAAACAAAAGTGGCTCCAATTAAGAAACCATCCATTCCGCGTCTGAAATTATGTAGTGCAGTACTCTTAGCGAAGTTAGTTGATAATATTATGTCTCAATTTTCGTTAAAAAATTACATTCTTTATCTTTGGTCCGATTCGACAATAGTTCTTGCATGGCGAAAGTAACCACCATGTACTTGGAAAACCTTTGTCGCAAACCGAGTTGCCACCATTTTTTAAAAGGTGGGTAATAAAAATTGGCACCATGTAAAATCTCAGGACAATCCTGCCGATCTAGCAACCCGGGGGCTGATCCCTACGGAGCTAAAGAGTTGTAATCTATAGTGGAATGGCCCGAAATGCCTAGAGTGGTCAAAAAGTTCTTGGCCCTTGGATTCATCAGAATTTGAAACAGCTGAGGAAAGAAAAAGTGTACAGGTTCATATTGCTAGCTCTGCTGAAAGGGAAGATATCTTAGACCGGTTTACTAATTTGTCTAGGGCTATTCATGTCATTGCTTACATGTTTCGCTTTTTTAACAACACCAGATTCAAAGCAGAGAAAAGGTCTGATTTAAAATCTTTAAAACTCTCTGCTAATGAAATAATCTTAGAAACCGATTATTTTCGCTTTCACAACAGTTATATTTTCCTAATGACTACAAATGTCTTTTTAATAAAAGAAAAATAGAAACAAGTAGCCCGTTTCTAACTCTCACTCCTTTCTTGGATAAACACATAATTATTCGTGCCAATGGTTGTCTTAGTGCTTCTTCCAGTTTGTAATACAATGAATGGTTCATCATGGAGGTATGAGATTGGTCCATAGCGTTATTCGATATGAGTGTTGGATACTTAAGGCAAAGACTCTGATAAAATCGTGTATAAATAACTGTAAAGAATGTATTTTATACCGTAAGGCACGATAAGGACAACTTATGGCTCCATTACCAAAGGAGAGAACGACGTTAAGTAGACCCTTTACGAATACAGGGGTTGATTTCGCTGGTCCCTTCGAAATAAAAAGGCCGATACTGTAAAATCACCAAGGGCTACGTATGTCTTTTCATTTGTTTTGCTACTAAGGCGATTCACCTTGAAGCGGTTAGTGACTTGACCACCACTGCCTTTTTAGCATCTTTGGCCCGCTTTATTGCTCGTCGAGGTTGCCCCAGTTGCGTTTACTCAGATAATAGTCGAAATCTTGTTGGTGCTTCGAAAGAGATTGATGCAAACTTCGAGAAGCATATAAAAGATTTACGAGATATTGTCGTCGAGAAGTACGGTCATCAAAGATTGAAGTGGCACTTCATTCCTGCTGCAGCTCCTCATATGGGTGGACTGTGGGAAGCAGGAGTAAAAAGCTTCAAGATGCATTTCAAAAAAATGGCTGGTCAGCTTAAATTCACCTTTGAGGAGTTTTCCACTCTTTTAGCTACCATAGAAGCTTGTCTGAACTCGCGTCCTCTTGGCCCTTTGTCAGAAAACGTTGACGACTTATCCGCTTTTACTCCTGCTCACTTTTTGATTGGCTCCGCAATGCTTACTCCACTTGAACCTGAAGAACTTAATTCGGCAATGAGTATTATAAATCGTTGGCGCAAAGTGAAGGCTATACAACAAGATATTAGTCGCAGATGGAAAGATGAATATTTGAAAGAGCTGCATAAGCGCAATAAATGGAAATTTCCGGAGAAAAATCTAAAAGAAAATTACTTAGTGGTTCTTAGAAGTGAACCTCTTTGCCCTACAGAATGGCGACTGTGCCGTAATATTAAGATATATCATGGTAGAGATCAAAGGGTATATATATATATATATATATATATATATATATATATATATATATATATATATATATATATTATATATATATATATATATATTTTATATATATATATATATATATAATATATATATATATATATATATATATATATATATATATATATATATATATATATATATATATATATATATATATATATATATATATATATATATATATATATGAGTAATTTTGAGTAGATTTTATCATTTTGGGGAGTGCTAATAATGAAGCCGATTTTACGTAAGATGTTTTAGATATTTGACTAATTTTCTTTTGGGAAAGATACAACAAAAAAAAAAAACACGAACACGAATGTTTCAAATGTGTAAGAGGGTGGGTTTTCAGTTTCTAAGTGTTCCAAGTGATAATATCATCTGTCACCAATATATTTATTAAACATATCCCAATAGCAATAAATAGCAATAGCCCAGTTTGTATTGTATAGATTTCACTAGATTTTCAGTCTTGGAAGACTTTGTTTTCTTTTTTTGTTTATGTAGGATTTTGAGGTCACGTATGGTCAAGAACCCTCCCAATACGGCGAGCTCAGCCATTCCAGCTTCCAAGCACTGAGCATACTGACCCACACAAAAGATAATTAAAATTCAATTATTTTAAATACTAAAATTTAAAAAAAAAAATTACTACATATTCTTGGTGCCACATCTGCTCCTAATATAAGTTCGATGCATAATGAGGAATACCATTTGGGGTCAGCGACAACAACATCTCGTTTATTTCTCCGTACCCACTCATCACATACGTCATGAGATGGAAAGTGGCGAAATGAATAATGCTCTTGAGCACATGGAATCAATATTTTCTTATGGTCATATCTACGGTGACTTAGTGTTATCCATGTCCGGTTTTGGAGAATGTTACATCCAATACTATGGGCAAATGGCTCATGTATGGATGTTCGAGCCGCATTTGGATCTACTCTCATGCGGACTTGTACGTACCGTGACGATCCTTGGTGGGGATACAATTTGGCTTCAATCGTCAAAGGGAACCATATATGACCAGGGTCAACGGGATGAAGCATAGTGTTGTGTTGCAGATGGCATTTTCTACAACGATCGATGCTACGGCATTCGCTGCGTTTATGAGATTGGGCCAAGCAATTTTTACACAAACTGTGTTCTAGAACCGTTCGACAAGGGGCAACCGTAGTTGGTGTTAAACTAAGTTACTTCTGCCATGACACTGCAAGAAAAATGTATTATTACAAAGTTTGAAAAGAAATATGTGGAAAAACGAGTGGCAAATACGTGTTTCAAAGGAGAAGTTTATGATTTAGTTTCGTTAGATAAAAGAACTAACTTATGAATGGGCTTCGTAATAACTCCATTTTGAGTTTTAATATCAACTACTCGAACCCTTTGATCTCTACCATGATATATCTTAATATTACGGCACAGTCGCCATTCTGTAGGGCAAAGAGGTTCACTTCTAAGAACCACTAAGTAATTTTCTTTTAGATTTTTCTCCGGAAATTTCCATTTATTGCGCTTATGCAGCTCCTTCAAATATTCATCTTTCCATCTGCGACTAATATCTTGTTGTATAGCCTTCACTTTGCGCCAACGATTTATAATACTCATTGCCGAATTAAGTTCTTCAGGTTCAAGTGGAGTAAGCATTGCGGAGCCAATCAAAAAGTGAGCAGGAGTAAAAGCGGATAAGTCGTCAACGTTTTCTGACAAAGGGCCAAGAGGACGCGAGTTCAGACAAGCTTCTATGGTAGCTAAAAGAGTGGAAAACTCCTCAAAGGTGAATTTAAGCTGACCAGCCATTTTTTTGGAATGCATCTTGAAGCTTTTTACTCCTGCTTCCCACAGTCCACCCATATGAGGAGCTGCAGCAGGAATGAAGTGCCACTTCAATCTTTGATGACCGTACTTCTCGACGACAATATCTCGTAAATCTTTTATATGCTTCTCGAAGTTTGCATCAATCTCTTTCGAAGCACCAACAAAATTTCGACTATTATCTGAGTAAACGCAACTAGGGCAACCTCGACGAGCAATAAAGCGGGCCAAAGATGCTAAAAAGGCAGTGGTGGTCAAGTCACTAACCGCTTCAAGGTGAATCGCCTTAGTAGCAAAACAAATGAAAAGACATACGTAGCCCTTGCTGATTTTACAGTATCGGCCAGTGAAACTTTTTATTTCGAAGGGACCAGCGAAATCAACCTGTATTCGTAAAGGGTCTACTTAACGTCGTTCTCTCCTTTGGTAATGGAGCCATAAGTTGTCCTTGTCGTGCATTACGGTATAAAATACATTCTTTACAGTTATTTATACACGATTTTATCAGAGTCTTTGAATTAAGTATCCAACACTCATATCGAATAACGCTATGGACCAATCTCATACCTCCATGATGAACCATTTTATGAATAAAATCAACATATAAACGAGATAGTCTACTGTTATAGGCCAAAATGATAGGATAGTGCTCATTGTAGGACAAACTGGAAGAAGCACTAAGACGACCATTGGCACGAATAATTAGGTGTTTATCCAAGAAAGGAGTGAGAGTTAGCAACGGGCTACTTGTTTCTATTTTTCTTTGTAGTCATTAGAAAAATATAACTGCTGTGAAAGCGAAAATAATCGGTTTCTCACAAAGATTAATTCATTAGCAGAGAGTTTTAAAGATTTTAAATCAGTCCTTTTCTCTGCTTTGAATCTGGTGTTGTTAAAAAAACGAAACATGTAAGCAATGACATGAATAGCCCTAGACAAATTAGAAAACCGGTCTAAGATATCTTCCCTTTCAGCAGAGCTAGTACACTTTTTCTTTCCTCAGCTGTTTCAAATTCTGATGAACCCAAGGGCCAAGAACTTTTTGACCACTCTAGCCATTTCGGGCCATTCCACAATAGATTACAACTCTTTAGCTCCGTAGGGATCAGCCCCCGGGTTGCTAGATCGACACGATTGTCCTGAGATTTAACATGGTGCCAATTTTTATTACCCACCTTTTCCAAAATGGTGGCAACTCGGTTTGCGACAAAGGTTTTCCAAGTACATGGTGGTTTCTTTAGCAATGCAAGAACTATTGTCGAATCGGACCAAAGATAAAGAATATAATTTTTTAACGAAAATTTAGACATAATATTATCAACTAACTTCGCTAAGAGTACTGCACTACATAATTCCAGACGCGGAATCGATGGCCACTTTTGTTTTTGAAACCAACCGTATAAGGTTACGGCATAAGCTAATTCTGACGAGTCGCAAAATCCATGAAATTCAATATGTGAACTTGGTGTATATTGAATCCAGCGTGGAACCATGATTTCATTTATATCATTATATCTAGCGATAAACGAACGCCAATTTTGAAAAGCTATTGGTTTTATTTTATCGTCCCAACCAATCTTATCGAGCCACATTTGCTGCATTAAGATTTTGGGTCGCGAACGGAATAAAGATTGCTTAATGAAATTATAAATCGGTGTTTAATTTAATTAACAAAAGGTGAGTTGGGTCCCATGGGTGACCCAACCCTTATTTTTTATTAACAACCAAATAGTTGTTTTAACTTGGATGTTAAAATTATTCGTGCAAAATTTTTATCGCTAGTGCGCCCACTTTTTATCCTAAATAATCATATTTACACAAAAGTGGCTCATAAAAAATTTGAGGACTCTAACTGTTATATTATCTCAAGAAAAACGAATTATTGTATTTAATTAATATGGGAGGTGCCGCCAATTTATTACAAAAAATATTACCATGGATGTTAAATTTATTTGTGCAAAATTTTAACATTCTTACTGTAATAGTTGCCAAGATAAAAGAATTTTTGTATTTAATTTATATGGGAGATGCCACGCCCCTAACGCTAGTCCGCCCACTTCTTATCTTAAATAATCATATTGGCACTTGATCGGGCCACTATCCTGAGATGACAGCCACAAGATTTAATGGGACCACTGGTTGCCGGCAATTTGCTGGTTCTATTAAGCCCTTTGTTTTTGTACCATAAATTTTATATTGAGCACACCAATACTCCTTAATTTTGGTACTATACCGTTGAACCACCACTTTACTTGGATTATTTAAAACACCTTAGTTTTTTTTCTTTTAACAAAATTTTATTTTAAAAATGGTTTTTAATGTTGTTGATGCTGCTGTTGGATGATCAATGGCACAAAAAAAACTTAGATAAAAAATTAAAAAATTAGATAAAAAGCATATCAACTGTACCACTTTTATTAAACCCAGGGTCCGCATACTCCAATTTTAGTATCACAATGTTCACATCTGGGTTATACGAATGAGTTGGTACATTTCCAGTAACTTGGGGGACCACTAAAGCAGTAACATTTAGAGATAAATCAGAATTAACCAGTGAAACCAAAGAAAAATTAGCCATTTTGTCTGATCGGCTAATAATTTCCCCTCCTAGACCTACTACTTCAACTGATACAGGTACAGTGGGCAACTTCAACAATTTCTGAATTTTTTCGGAAATGAAGCTTTCATCCGAACATGGATTAATTAAGGCTCTCACTTTATAACAAGAACCATAATGCACAATATTAACCCATGGTGTAGCTAGTAAAACTTTTTTAGATACTGATTGATGATGATTTTGGACTACATTGGACGCAGGAGGCACTTGAGATGACTGAGAAGGAACTGGCAGATTATTAACTTGAACCTGATTGCTTGATTGATTTCTTTGGACCTCTTTTTTTCAAAATCCCTATGTAAAAGGTTGTGATGTTTCCTCTTACATTTGGAGCAACCATTGTTGCTAGCACAATCTCCAAACATGTGTCCTAATTTGAGGCAATTAACGATTTTTATAATCCATGTTCAAGAATTTAGAGCACGAGCTTATATCATGGGTACCTTTACATAATTTGCATTGCGAGGTGTGAACATTAGTATGATGAGCCTTTAAATGCTTTGTTTTATTTTGATTAATTATTTGAAAGGTAGATTGAGAACCACTGGCACGAATATTAAAAACACTCTCAAGAGCTCGAAATCTATCAGTCATGTCAGGAAGTCATTAATTTCTTTCCATTTTGGAATCTCTGCTTTATTTTTAACAGATTGCTCCCATAAATTCAAGGTTTGTTCAGGTAACCTTATAGAACAATGAAAAACAAATAATGGCTCCCATGCATCAATATCTTTTTTATATAACCTCAAAGTTGATATACAATTATTAATTTCCCTTTGGAGCCTTTTAATTTCCGATGCACATTCCTAATGACATGGAGCCAAATTATATAATAAATTCATTTGATTGTTAAATAATATTCGTTTATTTTCAAAGGCTTTCAAATTTTCCCAGGCAATATTAAAATTGTCAGCTGTCACGGTAATATTTCTAATCACCTCACGGGCATCCCCACTTGTTTTTTGAATAAGGTAGCATAATTTCTCTACTGGGCCTAAACGGTCATTGTTTATATAAATTTTGGTAAAGAGATCTCTAAATGTGGGCCATGAAGCATAATCGCCGTTAAAAACTTCTACATCACAAACCTGTACAGGCATAGAACTAACATTTTTTTAAGCCATAGATTTTGATGTAGAAGATTCTTCTTTGGGCGCTTAGCTCTAGCCAATATATTAATGCACATCACATGAGTCTTATGAATCTGACTATGTTTAGTCTGGACCGATATTACTTCCTTTTTTTCTACCGTCCCCTCTACATAGGTTTCATAAATAATTTTAAATTTTTCCCACAATTTATTTAACTCTGATTTTTCGAAGTCTAAAGCTTCAAGAGTGTAAACTGAAAAGTCCTCTTCTTTAAGCTTTGCTTCAAATCTAATAAACTCGTCGGCAGCATCAATAAACATCTCCATTTTTTAAATCTAAACAAAAACTAATTCCAAAAAAAATCAATTTAAAGATGGCTTCTAATGTGTCTTCGAGATCAATAAAAGTATGTAAAAAGGACGCTCATATTAACAGCGACGCGGCAGAGTACATAAAAGAACCACAAAACAATTTTTTATTTTTTTCTTCAGGTATATAAAAAGGCGCTTGTATCAACAGCGACGCGGCAGAGTGTACCAAGAACCATTAAAAAAAATAACGGGCAACCAAACAAATGGCGATACTGTATAAAGGCCACTTTGAGACACGTTTTTCACTTTTTTTAAAATTTCCACAAGTACATACATACATACATACATACATACATACATACATACATACATACATACATACATACATACATACATACATACATACATACATACATACATACATACATACATACATATATACATAATACATAATACATACATACATACATACATACATACATACATACAATTCTCATAAAAGACGGTAGGAAGATTTCAGTTCATAGATCTACTTGTATTTTTAGGCCATTAAAAATCATTAGTTAGTTAGTTAATTTGAAAGGAGGATGTATACATATCAAATCCAAAGAAATACAAATAGGCCTCTATCGGGCCTGTTGTGCGCTCCTTAACCAGTGTCACAGGTGGGAATCGAACCCACCACCTAGAACACTAACCACTAACCTACCGGAGGCCACACACACATTAAAGAGCATTGAAGTCATAAAAGCATTAAAGTCATAAATAAATAGAGAGATTTTAAATGTCGAATTGAATTACTGCATTCGTATTTTTTTGCTTCATTTTCTGGAGGGAAGATTTATATGGGGTGGTGTTGGTACGGACTGATCCTCATAAAATATGCTAGATATATTCAGTTCCTATAGAACTTATCAGTGTCTAATTTCATCGCTGTGTTCTCATTTTTAA
Source organism: Lucilia cuprina (assembly GCF_022045245.1). Classification (NCBI taxonomy): domain Eukaryota; kingdom Metazoa; phylum Arthropoda; class Insecta; order Diptera; family Calliphoridae; genus Lucilia; species Lucilia cuprina. The sequence continues at coordinate 10,562,764 of NC_060949.1, read as the reverse complement.
TTAATTAATTACTTATACCCTTCACCTTCGTGAAGTTTGTCATTCCGTTTGTAATTTTTATAATATAATTTTCCGACCCCATAAAGTATATATATTCTGGATCCTTATAGGTAGCGGAGTTGATTAAGCTATGTCCGCTGTCTTTAGAGGACCCCAGATATCGGCGGGTCCGAATCTTCAATAATTCTGTTAGACATGCTTTCGAGAAGATCGCTATTTAAAATCAGCAAAATCGGTTGGTAAATAACGGAGATATGAGCAAAAATCCGAGACAACCTCTGAAAATTTCATCAAAAATGTAATATTTTTTCATGCTTTGTTAAATAAGAAAAAGATGTACACGTGTGTGTCGATGTATTTGGTTTTTCAGCTGTGTATTTCGTTTTGTATGTTTGGATGCTGTTGGCGTCATGGAGTTGTGTATTTTGTTTTTGTTGTTGTGAATTCTGTTCGTATATTTGGATGTAGGTTGGTTTTATTGCGTTGTTTATTTTGTTTTTGTTTTCTGTTATGTATGTTTAGATGTTTGTTGGTTTATATGCCTTGTGTGTTTTGTCTTTTATTTCGTTTGGCGTTGTTGTTTATTTTGTTTTGCTCTTGGCGTAATATTAATGTAGTCGGGAAAAAATTTAAAAAACTAATGTGTTTAAAATACACTATGGTAAAGGGTACATAATAATATAGCACTATTACTTGTTTTAATTAATTAATTTTCTGATGGGGATCTTAAAAATGGGGAAGCAAAAATTTTGGACCGATCCCCACAGAATTTTGTAGAGAGATTTAGCTTACACAAAACTGGTTTATGTCGAATTTCATAAATCTACTAGTATTTTTAAGCCAGTACTGTGTTTTAAAGTCATTTTCTGAAGGGACCTTATATGGGGGTAGGGTCAATTATAAACTGATCCTTGTAAAATTTTGTAAAACGATTTCGGTTCCTTCAAGTCATATTTATATCGAATTTCATCGCTTTACTCCTTTTTTAAGCACAATAATTAAATTTCTAATGGGGACCTTATATGGGGTAGGGTCAATTAAGGCCCGATCCACATAAACTTTGGTTAAGTGATTTTGGCTAGCAAGAAACTTAATTGAGTCGAATTTCATTACTATACTCGTATTTTTAAGCGAGTAATGGTCTTTAAAGCATTTTTCTGAAGGGGACCTTATGTGGGGGTAGGGTCAATTAAGGTCTGTTCAACATAAAATTTGGTAAAGAGATTTTGTCTTGTGAAAAACTTAATTCTGTGAAATTTCATCGCCATACTCGTATTTTTAAGGCAGTAATGAGCGTTATAGTAATTTTATGGACCTTATATGGGGGGTAGGGTCAATTATAGACCGATTCACATACAATCTGATGGAAAGGTTTTGGTTCCTAAGAAACTTACTTACGTCAAATTTCTTTGCTATATTCGTATTTTTACGGCCATAAATAACGTTAAAGTTGTTTTCTGAAGGGGATCTTATATGGGGGGTAGGGTAAATTATGGACCAATCCACATAAAATTTGGTAAATTTTTACTTGTATAAATCATACTTTTGTGTAATTTCATTGCTATAATCCTAGTTTTAAGCCAGTAATGAACATTAAAGTAATTTTATGGGGGGACTTTATATAGGGGGTTGGGTCAATTATGAACCGATCCACAAAAAATATCATAGAAAAGCTAGTAAGACATTTACTTATATTAAATTTCATCGCCATATTCGTTTGTTTAAGCCAGAAATGAGCGTTAGTCATTTCCTGAAGGGGACCTTATATGGGGAGTAGGGTCAAATAAAATTTCAAAGAGAGGTTTTGGATAGTAAGATACTTACTTATGTCAAATTTCATCGCTATACTTGTATTTTTAAGCGAGTAGTGAGCGTTAAAGTCATTTTCAGAAGGTGACGTTATGTGGGGGGTAGGGTCAATTATGGACCGATACACATAAAATTTAGTGGGGAGATATTGACTTGCTTTAAACTTATGGGTGTCAAATTTCATCGCGATATTCATATTTTTAAGTCATTAATCAGCATTATAGTAATGTTCCAAAGGGGACCTTATATGGGGTGTAGGTCCAATTATGGTCCTATGTCCGCCATAATTTAAAATTTAATTTCGGAAGTTAAAGAACTGACTTGTGCAAAATTTTGTGGCATTTGCTTCATAAACAACGAATTTGTAAATGTTTGAAGCTTTTTACCCATAATTCCGGGGGTACATTTGTATGGGGGCTATATGAAATCGTTGACCGATTTCGCCCATTTTCAATACCAAAGATTTCTGATCAATAAGGAATATTTTGAGCAAATTTCATCTCCCTATCTCTATTTTTGTGGACGCTATCGTGCCAACAACAGACGGATGGACAAGGCTAGATCGTCTTAGAATCTTACGAGGTTTCAGAATATATGGCTCTTAGAGCAATATTTCGATGTGTTACTCACGGAATGACAAAATCATTCCGTGATGGTGGGTATAAAAATACGTACCATTAACCATACAAAATTTCAAGCGATTTTCTTGCTATTTGAAAAATTACATGCAATTGAAGAAACTCTGAAACGATTATGAAAAATTCTGGACAAAATCATGAAAAATTTGGGCTCATTGCAAGATTTCAAAATTCTTAAAAAAGAACAAAATTATTGTCCTATTTGTAAAACCATAGTGTTTGTCTCATCATTGTTTCTCAAATACATCTATTTATACAAAAGTATGTTTAAAAATATTACTTTTATTCATTAGCTTTTATGCATCCACACTTAAGTTTTGGCTGGATTTAGACACCACTTATTGAATCCGAAGAAATAAAGGTTTAAAGGTCAAATATGGTTAGATATACAAAAAACAACCCAAATAATTTTACTTATTAAAATACCCAAATCTTCCTCCAATTAAAAACATTTCGGAATTTGTTAAAAAAATGTGTACTGGAGTTATTCAAAATCATTATTAATTTGAAAAGCTTGCAATAAATACGGCGCTACATACAGAAAAAGTTGTGCAGAATTTTTTGTGTATAATTTTTTAAAAGTATTAAAAGATATTGATTTTTTAGATTTGAGCTGCATTTAAAAAAATGGCAACTGAATTTATATCAATATATTTTTTTCATGGTATATTTAACTGATCACAGATTTTTATTGTTATCTCGATTTAACAATAAATTTATATTTTATATTTTTGAAATAAAACCCGATTTGTATGGAAAATATTAGTGATTGCGCATCTTTATTGTTTTCTCGAATTGAGAGTTATTTAAAGTAAAGTTTTAAAGAGTTATATAAATAGAAATTTTAAGGGAATTTTTTAGATAGATTTAAATTGGAATTTTTGTGAAAATGTAATATGAATATATCATTTACCCTATTTTTGGATTGTAAGAAACTACAGCCGATTCTGATTTAAAATAGTTATTTTCTGATACACAGCAGATTACAGGTTTTAAAATAGAAATAGTTTTTCGGTGGAAAATAAAATTGATGGGACTCTTATATATGGATCTACAATAATATAATTTTGATAAAAAATGTTCATATGCTATTTTCTCGATCGTAGTAAACTACATCCGATTCTGTTTTCAAATAGTTATTTTTTGAGGATATACAGCCGATGTTTAAAAATAAGAATAGTTTTCCGGTGGAAAATATTAGTGATGGGAGTATTATATATACTCCCATTTTAGTATATACGAATCTACAACCGATTTTACGCTTTAGATAAAAATTTATTTTTGATAATAAATTAAATTGATTACAGATTTTTATTTTACGTTATCGTAAAGTTAGTTAAACATTATAGAGTTATCAAATAAAAAAGAATTTGATTAAAAATTTAACTAAATAATTCTCATACAATATAAGAAGTATATATCATGATCCTTAGCATTACAAATGTAACAAAAAGTAGACAGAAACAAGTAAGAAAGTATAGTCGCCATAAGTATATTTTTAAAATTTTTACTTTTTATAAAGAAACTTTTATGTTGAATATTATTCCAAAATATTCAAGCAATTTAAAGAAATTTAAAACTGATTTATTTGTTACACTTTGTGTTCGTTTTATTTGGTAAACGGTTTTAATGTATCAATATTAAAATTGATTTTAGTGTGGTGTATGTTGGTTGCTGTTGGTGTACTTTGTGTTGGTTTTGTTTGTAAGTTGCACTATTTGTTTTGTTTGTGTTTCTGCACTTTGTTTTTGTAAACAATTGAAAATTGTTTCGTAATCGTTCACTGTTAGTGAGTTTTTTTTAATGTTTTTATTTATATTTTATACAAAGTGAATCTTAATTTTGTTTTATTTATTTGTTTTTCCGATGTTGTTCGTTCTCTGTGTCGATGACAAGTGACTTCTGTTGTTCTCCTTTATGTTGGCGCCTTGAACAGGGCGTTCTTACACGGGAGTGTCAATTTTAGTCGAAGTCGATCAAGCCGTTTACAATGCGGGCGATGACGACAGATCGATCTTCGACATGACGGCCCTTTTGCACTAGTGCAATGCTGAAGACATCCAACTCTTGGCAGACTGTCTGGAGTGTGGTAAACTTCGGATTGGACTTCAAGCTCTCGGCAGGCTATGCTATATTTTAATAATCCTGAAAGGCGTTCGTGTTCATCTGGAAAGAAATAAGAAAAGAAAAGAGAACAGCAGAATCATTTCGACAACAAATTGAACATTTGATAGGTAGTAAGTATGCACTTGATCAGTATATTTTCGAAATATATGACCGATAAAATAACGCATTGTTATTTTTTTTAATCGTAGATGAGCTCTATATAACTCTACTTGAAAACCTGAGTACTGTCTCTGGATCAGAGAATGAAAAATATTTCTTAAATCGTATGTACCTGCACAATACGATTTTTTATATGAATAAATGGTCGGACGCCAATTTGTGCATTCAAAGAATTTTTGAATTTTATTTAAAATTTTTGTGCAAATTCTAAAACAAATATCAGCTGCAAGGAATTGCTCTGATTTGCTTGAGTCTGGCCGATGTCGTAAGCTAATAAAATTTGACTTTAATGAAAGGTGCAATTGCGCATTGTTTTTGTATAAAATTCCTTGAAAAGGAATTTGCAATATTTTGACTTGTTGCAACGGCGCAACATTAGCGATATGGATCGCGTTGTATAACATTCTTTGCCAAGGAATTTGCAGTGTTTTGAAATGTTGCAACGGCGCAACATTAGCGAGATGGATCGCATTTGGTATAATTCTGTATAAAAGATTATATACTAAAGGTGTAATAATATTTCCAAGAAAATTAGGCGTAAGCCACCCTGCGGGGGGAAAACTATTGAAATATATTAACTCTGATTCTTGAGCCGAAAAAGAATTGTTATTTTTACATGAATGTTTTTCTTGGAAAGAATATGTTTTTATTACCAAGGAACTGGCATGTGTAGTATCATTTCTTAATGAAATTAAGCTGTTAATAGGATTTATTTCGCAAGAACTATCTAAAGACACTTGAGAAGTGCCTTGTGAATTTATTGAGCCAAATATATACCAACCGAATATTGAATTCTGAGCGATCAGACTTCCTACTATATTGTTTTTCATCCCATCTAAGACTATATGGGGAATTATATCGCTTCCCAAGATCATCTCAATTTCAGAAGGAACTAAGAAATTAGGATCAGCTAAATCTATATCACTGATATCGGAAATATCAGAAATCTGCATTAAAGAATTTGGCATTAGACTAGTGATCTGCGGAACAATCACAACTTTAGAGCTAAGTTGTGTTCTATGTCTTTCAGAAAATAATGTTACGTTCGAAATTTTATTGCTATTCGCGACTACCTTATCGCCCAATCCGCATATTTTTACATTTGAACATTCTGTGCCTAACCCAATTCTTCTAGCTGCATTTTCAGTTAAAAGGGATCTTTTAGAACCTAAATCGATTAATGCACGAACCGTGTGCATATTACCAGAATGCAGAATTTGGACAAGAGCTGTAGGTAGTAATATATTATCTTGATTTACAGAGAAGAGCGTCTGTGAAGTAACTTCTTGGACTAGAGATGTCGGTGACGAAAATTGCTTACTTGTGTTTAGAAGAGTCTGAGAGTTATTTGCTCGAAGAGAAGTCTCTGGTGTTTCTATTTGATTGGAACGATAGAAACTTTGGTTATTAGTGATTTGGTTTGGCTGTGTACGACAAGAGTTCGTCGTAGAATCTATAGGTTCAATAGAATTTTGTGACTTATAGTTTCTAGATATATCAAGCAAACTATGGTGCTTATTGTCACATTGATCGCATCTATAACGGCTAATGCAATCAGTAACTCTATGTGATAGAGATAAACAATTTTTACAAATCTCGTTTTGTGAAACAAAACTATTTCTTTGCTTTAGGGAAAAGCTTAAAAATTTGGAACAAAGTCGTAAATTATGATTCTTCCTACATAATATGCATTCAGAATTCTTTGAAAATACATTTTGATTATTTGTATAGTTATTTAAGTTAATAGAGCTTTGAGTGTCTTGAAATTTTTCTTATGTCATTCCTACGATTCGTTCCACACCCAATGTCGTTTTATAAGAAATTGTTCCATTTGTGACCAGGAAGGTAAAATCGAATTTGAAACAAGAGATTGTTCCCAGAGGGCTAATGTTTCTGTTGGAAGTTTTGTGGAGCACAAATAAATACGGATGGGATCCCATTGTTCAACATTTATACCCTGAGACGATAGCAATGCAAGACAATCACTAATTGTTGTCTAAATGTTATTTATTGCTTCTGGAGATTCCAAATCCGCGGGCGGGATGTTAAAAAGGGCTTTCAGCTGTAGATCTACCAGAATGCGTTTATTATCATAACGTGCTCGTAGAGCTTCCCATGCTAAAGGAAAGCCGTCATTTGTTAAAGGGTATTTATTAACTATTGAACTTGATTCTCCCTTGCATTTTTGTCGTAAATACAACAATTTTTGAACATCGGGCATTCTTACTTTGCTAATGTAAACAGCTGTAAACATATCCAGGAATGAGGGCCATTCTTCATAGGAACCATGAAAATCTTGAGCGTCAAAGGGCGGAACATTTATTTCAAAATGTGGAGATTCGTAGGACGTATTAATGTAAGCTGATGGATCTTCTACGAAGTTAAGCGCTGGACCATTTCCTCTTTGAGCATTATCGGACGATGTCTTAGAAGCTTTTATGAAATCCATCATTTCAGCTTTTGTATATTGAAAACTCTCTCTACAGTCTTCAAATTTGGATTTTGCTTCATTTTTAAAATCTACATTAACTGTTTCAGCTAAATAAACGCTTTCGTAAGCATGGCGAAGTGATTGCCAATCTTCTTCAAGAGCTTGATGTTTTATTTCGACTAGAGACTCAGTCAAATCATCTATGGAAACACCTGAAAATTTCCTACATACATCAAATAAATTTTCATATTCATGATCGAATCTTAGGCAAATTGTCGAAGCCATTGTATCTTTTATATACTATATAGCAATGAAAATGCAAATGTACTTAGTTACCGAAATTAATTTATTAAAAGAAGTAATGTTACAAATCAAAATAAAATAAAAAATTTAAGTGCCGAATTTCAATGAAGGGTGTATTGAAAGAAATAACACAATTTAATAAAATATGATTTATATTTATTATATGTATGAAAATCTACTTTGGTACAAAGCGAAAGTTGAACTAATAATATTTATTTCTTGAGTGTAGGGTACACACAAGTAATGTAACAACAATTACACTTAAGAATTTTTTCTAATTCTCTTTTGTGCTTTATTCCCGCTTTAGCTGTGTACAAGCCCGAGTATTTAAATAATTTCTTTTTGAGAATAAAGAAAAGCAACAAAAATCTTCCATTAAATATTTTAAAAGTGTATAAAAACAACACAATATTTTTGAAGAAATAAAATATGTGTGATCAATACTAGCTGATATTTACAAGGTATATTATGTTGTGAACAAACGTTTGCAAAAGTCGTAATTATATTATACAAATGGAAACATTGTATTTATTTTAATGAAATTAAAATAATTTAAATTACTGATTCTTTTTTGATTAACGAAGGACCATGAACAAATTCCAACCGAAAGTTGTATTTGTTGATTCTGTTTGATGGAACTAAAGCAGAATATTTAAAGGCTTGTTACATGAGAGTAACAATGTAGGGTACCATTGCAGTCGAGTATATCAGCGAGTATTGATCGATATGTAAATTCAAAGAGCTTGACTATACTTACTTGATTTGAACCTTTAGCGTTGTTGTTGTTAAATTAAAGACAAGAACTTCTTTTGAATAAATGTTTGTAGATTTTATAGTTGCAGTTTTAAAGAAATTTAAAACTGATTTATTTGTTACACTTTGTGTTCGTTTTGTTTGGTAAACGGTTTTAATGTATCAATATTAAAATTGATTTTAATGTGGTGTATGTTGGTTGTTGTTGGTGTACTTTGTGTTGGTTTTGTTTGTAAGTTGCACTATTTGTTTTGTTTGTGTTTCTGCACTTTGTTTTTGTAAACAATTGAAAATTGTTTCGTATTCGTTCACTGTTAGTGAGTTTTTTTTAATGTTTTTATTTATATTTTATACAAAGTGAATTTTAATTTTGTTTTATTTATTTGTTTTTCTGATGTTGTTCGTTCTCTGTGTCGATGACAAGTGACTTCTGTTGTTCTCCTTTATGTTGGCGCCTTGAACAGGGCGTTCTTACACGGAAATGTCAATTTTAGTCGAAGTCGATCAAGCCGTTTACAATGCGGGCGATGATGACAGATCGATCTTCGACATGATTAAAAATACGAATATAGCTATGAAATTCGACACAAATAAATTTAATACGAACCAAATTCCGTCTACCAAATTTTATGAGGATCGACCCATAATTGACCCTATCCTCCTAAATAAGGTTTCCTCCAAAAAATTACTTTAACGTTTATACAAGAAATTCGATATAAGTAAGTTTCATTCGAGTCAAAGGTTTAATGGTGGGTATATAAGATTTGGCATAGCCGAATATAGCACTGTTACTTGTTTTACTAATAAATGGTTAGTGGATGCTAGTTAGGATAATACACTGGATTCCCATTTTAATGACTACTTCGGGATTTAACTAACGGCCAAATTGTTTCCTTACATTACGAATGAATGAGTAAATGTTTCTAAACCCTGTTAGGCATGCTTTCGAGAAGAGCACTTATTAAAATTAGCACAATCGGTCCATAAATCAGCACAATCGGTCCATAAATCAGCACAATCGGTCCATAAATATGAGCAAAAATCCGAGACAACCTCAAAAAATTTCTTCAAAAAACAAGTATGACATTGCCGACTATATGATACCCTACACCAGTTAATATGTTAAAAAATTGGATAATTTTTAAAAAAAATATAGCATTAATTTTTCTTTAACCGTATTGTGGAATATTTTTACGTATTATTGACAAAAAAAAGAGATTTTCTACAAGAGGGCTCACAGGAGAGTAAGGTATAGGTATAGGTATAGTAAAGTATAGGCCTATCCTTAAAAATTTTGGTAGAGGATTTTACGTCTACCTCAAAGTTATTTATGTAGATTTTAATCGTTTTATAAAAAACTAGCATACCATGGGTGCTTCGCTACCCTAACTTAAATTAAATACATATGTACATACTTTCATAGAAAATTAATATTGATTAAACATTTTTTTAATGTTTCAATTTTATACGTTCAATATCACGTGATTAAATTCGCATTAAGTAAGAAGATTGTATTTTTAGTTTCAATTCATTTAGCTTCCACATTATAGAAAATTTCGAAAGTACTATTTGAAAAAAGTACTATAAAATAACTTTAATAGATTATCATTTAATCAAAAATTGTATGTTTCTGTGTTCAATATTATATACAATTCAAAAAATATAATTTTAATGAATGAAAAAGTATCAAAAGTCCTTTTCAGTAGTTTCTCATTCACTAAGGCCCCTACATTTTAAATTATATTCATCAATATCTATGTTCAATATCAAAAATACAAATACTCTCTCTATAAATTCTCATGTAATAAGAGCCGTGTGTTCCGATTAACCAGGTGTTCCTAGGTTGAATATTTTAGAAAATTAAAAAATGAGGACCATGTATATTTAATAATCATATTTTTCATCTTCTCACTTAAAATATACTTTTTCGAGAATTAAGAGAGATCTTTTTATCTATATATCACACATAAAACTCAAACGATTCAAATGTGCATTCATTTGTTTCTCGAATTTGGTTTTATATAGGTCTTAGCACTCGAATTCACAAATAATATACCAACAGCTTATTTTGTGTGAGCAAATAAACTACTTTTTTAAATTTTAAAAAATTGTCTCAATGTGTTTGAATAAAATTAAATTTCCCGTTTTTTCCGTTTTTGGTACTTTTTTCCCCAGTGAAATGAAAAAATATTATTACAATACAATAATAGGAATAATTCAATAAACCGAAATTCGACACAAATAAATTGAATACGAACCAAATTCCGTCTACCAAATTTTATGAGGATCGACCCATAATTGACCCTATCCGCCTAAATAAGGTTTCCTCCAAAAAATTACTTTAACGCTTATAGATGAAATTCGACATAAGTAAGTTTCATTGGAGTCAAAGGTTTGATGGTGGGTATATAAGATTCGGCATAGCCAAATATAACACTGCTACATACTTGTTTTACTAATAAATGGTTAGTGGATGCTAGTTAGGATCGTACACTTGTTTTGCATTAATGAATAACTAATAATATATTTATATATATATAATAGAAATATATATATATATATATATAAATATATAAATATATATATATATATATATAGATATATAAATATATATATATATATATTATATATATTATATATATATATATATATATATATAAAATATATATATATATAATATAATATATATATATATATATATATATATATATATATATATATATTATATATATATATATATATATTATATATATAATATATATATATAATATATATATATATAATATATATAATATATATATATATATAATATATATAATATATATATATAATATATATATTCGTATTAAATTTTATGGTGTCGAATTTCATAGCTATATTCGTATTTTTAATACATTAAAGCAGCTTTTCCAGGGGCCATTTTAATGAGAACCCAGAATATATATACTTTTGTGGGCCTATGACCAATATGTCAATGTGTTACAAATGTTATGACAAAATCAATATACCCCCATCTTCTTTGATGGTGTGTATAAAAATGTTACATCTAACTAAAATTTTCATACAACTTTTATCAAATTGATCTCTTTTACTATATATCTATTAATAATCTAATATTATAAAATATATTAAGTGCTTCACACAACTAAAATTAAAATTAATCTCACTATGGCTACTGTGATGATTAGTATGTACCTATTATATTCAAAAATATGTTGAAAATAGAATTCTTAGTAAATTATTAGATTGTAGGCAATTTCAGTAATCAGTTTAATTCTGCATTTTTTGCAGTAACCACTAAATTTATTGCAATTTTTGCAGTAACCAGTAAAATTTACAGAATACTGCCAATATGATTATTTAGGATAAAAAGTGGGCGAACTAAGCGTTGGCTGGCGTGGCTGTATTTTTTATGCAATTACGTGTTATTATGACAACGACTGAATCGAAATTTATGAAATTTGAACCAAACACTTCAAGACTGTCTTAGAAAGCATTAATAGGCATTTTTTAAAACATAAATCAGAAAGGGAAAAAATTAGTACACACTTTTTTTCTATGTCAATGAATATCATTTATTCTAAGGCCCCTTTCACACGAGCACACAAGTAATATGATCTGTCAAATATGTAATAAAACCTTACTACATCGAGTAAAATACTGATGGAAAATTTAACATTTGTATGGCTCTCCGTCGTATTAGATCAGGGATGTATTTTTATGTAAACTCAAAAAAGAGAAAAAGCTGGAAACTCACATTGTTATTGTTTTATACCAATCGTATAAACACTATAAATCATTTCAAATCCCGGGCAACACCGGGTACTAAAAGCTAGTAAATAATAAATATAAAAATATTGTGTTCTTTTTATAGGTAAACTAATCTAAAACTCATATATTTAAGCCGAATTATGTTGCCGAGTTATTCCAATAACCCACATAATGCAAAGGAGCATATAAACAGTCACAATCAAACTAATGATACAGATGAAAACAATGATGATGACGATGATAATTGTGTGGTAAGTGAATTACTTAAAAATTACTATTAAATTACTTATACTATATAAACTAGAGTGTGTCGAAAAAAACGATAAACAATTTCGGACTAGGTACTTAGAAAAAATTAAGTTTTTTCTTAATTCGTGAGTATTTTTTCGGAAACTATGTATATAAGCAATGTTTGGGAATTCCTGGACTTTTTAATTTCTCGGTAAACGGGAATAAAAAATAAATTTTCTGAAATTCGCGGGAAATTTATAGTTAATGTACTCGTATAACCATAAAACGTTTTTTTAACCAAACTTAGGTTAGCATAGGTTTATAGGAGGATGTATGCAACGTTAAATCCAAAGAAATACACCTAGGCCAGTATCGAACCTGTTGTGAGCTCCTTACCATGCAAAAAAAAATATTGATTGAAGTATTTTTTTGAGTTTAGAAACTCAGTTTCCTTATTAAAATATTTGATTGAACTTTGAAAAGTTTTCAAAAAGTTTTTGCAGATTCTAGCAAATTGTTTGAAAATTCATAAAACAGTTTGTGTACAACAATATTTTTGAATTTCTTTAAATTTTTCACAAACATGCAAAATATTAAATATCGTTAAATAGGCCTTCACACGATCACACATTACGTACATAAAGTCTAATGAAAAAGTAAAATAAAATTCCATGCTTAAATGAAATTTAATTTGTAAAAAACTGTAACCCAGTAAGATGGAATGAGCTGTTTTACTTTTTAAACCCTCCACCACCATCAGTGGTAATAAAGGGTATATTTAGTCATTCCGTGTGTAACATCAATCAATATTCATCTAAGAGACGTCTGTCTGTCTCAAACACGCTCATGTTAAAACTAAGAAAAGGATACGAACAAAATTCACATAAAATATTTATTATTACCCTAAAATAATTTTTTTCCTAATTCTTAAGAAGTTTTCTCAGAAAGCACCAACGATATGCCGATGAATACTGTCACATATTATTTTTCTTAGGTCGCGACCAATTATATTCAAAATCTTTACAATCGATACAAAAGCCCGCGTACAAAGGCATATGTTAGACATCTTCACGAGTGCGTAAAAAATGACTTACAAGTCACTCGTTTATTTTATGAGTACTGTTTGTAGTGCGGTATACACACAAAAATACATGTGTAAAAGCAAACAAATATAAATGAAACATAGACAATAGAGTTAAGAGTGAAAAACAAATCGGAATTATGTATGATCTGTTTCGAAATGTCTCGAGACAACTTATAAGTGGTTTTATAAAATTTGTATTAATTTAAACAAAACGCATTGTTACAAGAATAAAATACTATTAGTATAATTTAGAGTTTACTTTTTATCGACAAAATGCAAATAATCAATGGCTATTAAAATGTTTTAAAATTTTTTCACTCATATGTATTCCCTAATTTGTAATAAATTTCATAATTTGTAATAAATTGTAATTTAGAAATAAAACGACATCAACTTTGTTAAATGCTTTGAAGCAACTAAATAAAATTTTTGTATTTTTTGCGCCCTTGTTAAGAGGTTTGTTTATGATCGTGTTGTGTAGCGCCGTACTATGGTTACAAAGCATAAATGATGTTTGTACGTAAAAGTTCGAACTGATCACACTGATTACTCGTAGATTTCTAAATGTTTTTGCTATCATTAAGATATTTTGCCTAATTATATCAAACACTACACAACTCTCAACGAGCGAGACAAGTAATATTCCGTTTTTAAATTAAGCAAGTTGTGTGTGATTATAACTCAAATTTTGTACATTCAACACAAAATTTTGTACATTCAAATACAATAAGAAAAAAATCATAATAGTAACGTAGATCTCATTCGGTCCATCACTTAAAAACTCCTATATCATTGCTTTTCGTGTTGATTGGTAACACTGTCATGAGTAAATAAACAAATTTGTGTGTGTGTTGTGTAAAATAATTAAAAACCTTAAAACATAGTAGTTTTTAACAGGGACGTAACGGTTATAGGAAATATGACGAAAAAGTCTCATTTAACAATTAATAGTGACGGAATTAAAATAAGTGTTGTAATTAACCATTATTATAACATATATTTGATTTTAGTTGTCGAAACCAATACCCGAGAGAAATATATTTTTTTGGTTACGAATAGAAATTATCGCAACCAAAATATTTTCATTGGTTTTATATTTTTATACCCTTCACCTTCGTAAGTTTGTCATTCTGTTTGTAATTTCTATAATATAATTTTCCGACCCTATAAAGTACATATATTCTGGATCCTTATAGATAGCGTAGTCGATTAAGCCATGTCCGTCTGTCTGTCTGTTGAAATCAGTTTTTAGAGGACCCCAGATATCGGCGAGATCCGAACCTTCAATAATTCTGATAGACATGCTTTCGAGAAGATCGCTATTTAAAATCAGCAAAATCGGTCGGTAAATAACGGAGATATGAGCAAAAATCCGAGACAACCTCTGAAAATTTCATCAAAAAA
>NC_060949.1:10537533-10547954 GCF_022045245.1 Lucilia cuprina | reverse complement strand
TCTATTATTGACCCTAGCGCCCATATAAGGTCCCCTCCGTGTAAGCTAATATCTCTATTCCTTCTATAGCAACCGAAATCTCTCTATCAAATTTTATGAGGATCAGTCTATAATAACACCACCCCATATAAATTCCGCCCCAAAAAATGACGCGAAAAATATGAATACCGCAAGGCAACTCGACATAAAACAATTTTGATTTAAAATCTCTCTACCATATTTTATGACTTTAATGCTCCTTAATGGCTTCAAAATACAAGTAGATCGATGAAATTTTAAACAAATAAGGAACTGAAATCTTCCTACAGACTTTTATGAGAATTGGTCCATATATGTATAAATAACTCTACTCCCTATAAAAATTAGCACTGTCAATAGTAAAACCCCCATTAATGGACCTCTTTCAAATGTTACCCTGATGTTCTCATTAATATCGATATATAATAATAAAATATTCAAAATATCAAAGTTCATTTATATGGCAGTGATTTGATGGTGGGTATAAAAGATTCGGCATAGCCGAATATGACACTCTTACTTGTTTTCGTTATGTATGTTTAGATGTGTGTTGGTTTAGATGCCTTGTGTATTTTGTATTTTATTTCGTTTAGCGTTGTTGTTCATTATACCCTACACCACTTTAGTGGGGAGGGTATATTGTGTTTGTGCTGATGTTGGTAACATAGAAAAATATTCGTCTATACATTCATACTTGTTTTGTTTTGCTTTTGGTGTAATAATAAAGTAGTCGGGAAATTTAAAATTTATAAAACTAATATGCTTAAAATACACTTTGGTGAAGGGTATATAAGATTCGGCACATCCGAATATAGCACTCTTACTTGTTTTTAAATATCTTTAACAAAGTAAATAATTATTAACTAAGTGTTTTTCGCACTATTTATGGTGCTTCATGAAACGTCATACGCGAAAAATTGCTTTCTTATGGTGCTTTTCAAATTGCATCACAGTGCTTTTTGTCCCAATTTTTTTTGATCTGTAAAATTTACAACGCGATATGGTAGCTTACTAAAATAATTTAAAGAAATGCGGCGTGACATCTTCAGCCAACCCAACGGTACTTTAAAATGTGATACAAAGAAAAAAACGAACAGCGTTCGGGAAATAATAAAAAATAATAAATAAAAAGTAAGAATTCTTACTTTAAATAATATATATCTATTATTATTTTTTATTATTGAAAAATATAATGACAAGTAAGTATTTGTTTGCATTATTATTGATATTTGTTCTAACAAAAAAAATATTTGTAGATGGACGGTCACTTCAAAAATATCGTCAAGTTTGTGAAAATTATCCTATTTTCAAAAAGTGGTTACGCCAAACAACGGATCCATTGAAGGCGTGATGTTTTTATTGTCATTCAGTAATGTCTACTGCTTATAGTGATTTAATCCGACATTCACAAAAAAACACAAAAAGTCAATGCAACCGTTCAATGGAGTTTTCAGTGCCCAACCAGTGGTGTCAAGCAAGACTTTCCCTTTATGTAGCAGTTCATTCACCGTTTTTGAGTGTTAATCATCTAGGGGAAGTGTACAACTCCGAGTTTGCTGACAGCAAATATTCACAATTTCAATTGCATCGTACCAAATGTTCTAACATTTTAACAATGTCTTGGCGCCTCATTTTATTGACGATTTATTGAAAGATACTAAAGATGAGTATTTCAGCTTGATTTTGGATGAGATACCGACATATCTGTGAAAAAACTTTTGGAGGTAGTAATAAGATACTACATTAAAAAAACAGTTTGTCACATTTCTTGGCCTGATTGAATTGATGGAAGGTAATGCAGATGCTTTTGGAAGGCCTTAAACGATTAATTAACAATATGGTCTAAGATTAAAAAAAGTGGCCATTGGCACAGACAATGCCTCCGTCATGACGAGCATAAATAAAGGCTTACATAAAATAATCAAAACAAAATATGAGCTCAATAATTTAATTTTAATTCGCTGTGTATACCACGTTAAATTGTATAATGATTTGTATAGATTGTTACAAAATCTGACTAACAAATAGATAATAAATTGTGAACATTTTAAATACAAAGAAGGTGATATAGATAGTAATTATAATGAATTGCTATCTTGGTTATACCAAATGAATACCAAATAACAGAATCGAAAAAATATTATTAAACAAAATTGCATCGAAAATATATTAAATATAAATATAATTAAGGATTAGTTAATAGAATTTATACGCAACTTTATAAATGGTGTACATATGTATATTATCATAAATAGAAACTAGTTTAGGAATGCTAATTGGGAAAACAAAACTAGAACAGATTTTTTTTTTTTTTTGGATAGGGGATAGTGAATTTAAAGAGTCGTTAGGAGAAAAGCCATTTTTAGTATTAGCACAGTTTGTTCTTCGAATATTAAGTCTTCCTTACTCTAACGCAGAGGTGGAGAATTTATCAAGAAGTAAATTCGAAACCGACTATCATTAAACTCTGTTAATTCGATTTTACACATAAAATATGGACTTCGTAGACTCAAGGTTTGCTGTAACAATATGCAATACCTTCCGAGGTCTGCAGAAATATTTCTTCAAGCAAAACTTATATAAAGTCGAAGTATTATTTAAATACAGCATTGTGGCCGAACGTGGTTAAGGAGTAGGAAAATGCAGATGATATCAGCGAAATATTTGTCGAAGATTTTAAACCTTTTTAATAAGGAATTTTATACAACTTAACATTTTAAAATTATAAATGTTAGTTTTATAAACTATACTGAAATTTTTATATGAATTGTTTTCTTTTTGTTTCATTTTGTAACTATATTTTATTAGTTTAACAATATTTGTTCAATTCACAATCGATGTTGTAGCGTTGTATGTCAGCAGCTTCTACAATAGTCATAACAATGTTGTTGGTATTTTCTATGCAAAAATTCTATACAACTCTTACGACAATTTTTCATATGTTTTTCGAATGTCGTAAGAAAATTCAGTGTTGTCAATTGTTTATTTCAGCATATAAATAAAAAATTCAATCGATTTTGGCATAAAAAACGATAAAGTGGTAACACAGAAATTACAAACAAACGGCTGTTTACCAAAACAAAAATAAAAATTTATTAAAAACTGTTTATTTATTAGTATAAAATGTGGAATAATGAAAATAATAGAATTTTAAATAAAAATGAAATTAATTTGGTTTATTTTGCTCGTTTAATTAGTTGAATATTCTTTGGTTTTTTTACTTTTGACATTGTTTTGATTGTTTTTTTATTGTGAGCATAAACTTATGACTTGCTACAAAAATCTGTTCACAATCACTGTTACTACACTTTAGTAGATACAATATACAACTTGATTGTGAATTGAACAATTATTTAATTATCAAATAAAGAATATGTAGAAAAAGTAAAAATTTTATATTCTTATCATGGCAAACTTAGAAAGTTGACTGCAGCACTACAATACAAAAACAACATGTATTTTGTTTTTGTACTAGAATCAGACTAATGCCAAAAATTACATAAGAAATGTAAACAAATAACATGTAAACAAATTTTGACATTGTGCATACTCTACAAAAAAAATCAGCTGCTTTATTGCAGTCAACGTAAAAAATACTTCTGGAAGACCCTCAGAAGAAACTTCAAGATGATTCTTAGAAGTAAGGTTTTGCCAAAGACTTTTCTATATATGACTAGGAAGTCAATTCCTGAAGTGACTTCTGAGCAGCGTTGCCACTTTGGTTATTATAAACCAAAATTGGTTATTTTTATTTTGTATGTGTACATGTGAATTATATTTTCGTTTTGGTTATTTTTGCAAACAATTGAACTAAATGCTGTTTGCTTTTAATCTAAAAATAAAATTAAAAAACCTCTTTTATCTCTAGCTTTAAATCAACTATGTAAATATACATGTCGTCCCTGTTTTGATTTTTGGTAATATGTGGATTTTTTTAGTATTCGAAATTTTTTTATTATTTATGTAATTTGGTGGGAATAGTCTACGTACTTAGTAGATTATGTCCTCTAAATTTAATTTAAAGTATAGCAACTTCTGTACCTATTTGAAATTTTGCATAAACAGATACTGTGCTAATTTGACGAAATACTAATATAAATGATTTAATTGATTGTAAGAATAGTATCACAATATCTTTAATTAAGTGATTTTCGGGAGGGGACCTTGTATGGGAGCTATGACCAAATATGAACCGATCCAAAAAATATTTCATTGTAATATTTCTATGTATAAGAGCAATACTTGTACCAAATTTTGTAACGATATCATAATTTAGTAATGAGTTATGCGGGTTTAACTGATTTTCGGTAGGGGACCTTGTATGGGAGCTATGACCAATTGTGGACCGATCCAAAAAAAGCTTTCATTATAATATTTCTGTATATAAAAGCAATACTTGTACTAAATTATATATCGATATCTTAATTTAGTAATGAGTTATGCGCGTTTAAGTGATTTCGGGAGGGGACCTTGTATGGGAGCTATGACCAAATATGGTCCGATCCAAAAAATATTTCATTGTAATATTTCTGTATATAAAATCAATACTAGTACCAAATTTTATATCGATATCTTGATTTACTAATGAGTTATGAGGGTTTAACTGATTTTCGGGAGGGGACCTGGTATGGGAGCTATGACCAATTATGGAGCGATCCAAGAAAGCTTTAATTGTAATATTTCTGTATATAAGAGCAATACTTGTACCAAATTTTATATCGATATCTTAATTTAATAATGAGTTATGCGCGTTTAAGTGATTTTCGGGAGGGGACCTTGTATGGGAGCTATGACCAATTATGGACCCATTCAAAAAACATTTCCTTTGTATAATTTCTATTGTCATAAAATTTTAATTTCTAAAATTTTGTGAAGATATCGACATTACGACGGAAGTTATTAACAAAAAACCAAATTTCCGTGAATTTGTACTTTTGTATGGGAGGTATATGAAATTGTGGACCGATTCTATCGATTTTACGCAGAGATAAAGCTCTTGTGTGGATATGAATGTATGCAAATTTTTAAGAAATTATCTTACATCGTTTTCGAGAAAATTACATCAGAATGTGCAAAAAATGCCTAGTTTTTTCGAGGTTGTTTCAAATTTCGATTCATAACTTTTCCCGATGTGAACCGATTTTGCCCATTTTCAATACCAAACAACTTAGGAAAACGAAGAACATTTTGGGTGAATTTGGTTAACTTCTATTGCTTCGTTTTATCGTGAGCGTGTTTTACACAGACAGACGGACATAGCTAGATCGACTCAGAATTTAATAAGGACCCAGAATATATATACTTTGTTGGGTCTTAGATGAATATTTTTTGGTGTTACACACGGAATGACAAAGTTATATATACCCTCTATCACCACTGATGGTGGTGGAGGGTATAAAAAGTAAGAGTGTTATATTCGGCTATGCCGAATCTTTTATACCCACCAAATCACTGCCTTAAAAATTTGATATTTTGAATATTTTATTATTATATATCGATACTAATGAACATCAGGGTAATATTTGAAATAGTTCTCTTAATGGGGGTTCAACAACTGTAGGAAGATTTCATTTCCTTATTTATTTAAAATTTTATAGTTCTACTTATATTTTTAAGCCAGTAATGAACATTAAAGTAATTTTTTAGAGGGACATTATACAGGGTTAGTGTAAAATATGGACCGATCCTCATAAAATATGGTAGAGAGATTGGTGTATTCGTATTGTCAGCCAGTTAAAGTAATTTGCTTAAGGTTACCTTTTATGGGGGTAAGACTAATTATGAACCGATCATCCTTAAATCGTAAAACGATTTTTATTTATACAAATCATATTTATATATAATTTTCAACCAGTGATCCTCGTAAAAATTTGTAAAGAGATTTCGGTTCCTATAGAATTTTTCAGTGTCGAATTTCATTGCTGTAATCGCATTTTTAAGCCAGTAATAAGCGTTAAAGTAAAGCTAGTATTTTTAAGCAAGTACTTAGTTTTAAAGTCATTTTCTGAAGTGGCCTTATATTGGGCAGGGTCAATTTTAGACCGATCCTCGTAAGATTTTGTAGAACGATCTTGGTTCATACAGGTCATGTTTATATCGATTTTCATCGCTTTACTCATTTTTTAGGCCAGTACACGCAGAGAAAAAACATGGTTAGGCATAGTTAGGACAACTATTCTATGTTTTTTGTAACAATATTTTGTTGTCATAACCAAACAATTGTTATTTTTGTTGAACTTCATCAATGTTTTAGTTACTGAAAACATTTATATGTTTATGACAATTATAATTTTTTTTATTTATTTATTTGCCTATGAAAAAGTTCCTTACAGGCATTTTTAAAAAATAATATAAAAATGGTTTATTATTTTTAATAACATGTGAAGACAATGAGAAATCAATATACAAATAATATTTATTAAATTCATGAGACATCCTCCTTAATGGATCTGCACTTGCATAGTTAGCTCTAAAAAATTGTATTGATATCGGAGAAAAATATCGGGACGAACGTCGAGGAACATTAAACGCGATGTTGTTAATTAGAAAACTGGAACACACATCGCCAGTAATAATTTTGAAAATGAATGAAATATTTAACATTGTTCTGCGTCTTTTGAGTGTTGGGAGTTTAATTAAAGCAAGTCTAGCGGAATACGAAGGCAAATTTAATGGATTAAAATTTAGTCCACGGAGACAAAAAAACAGGAATTGCTTTTGGACAGATTCAATGGCGTCGGAATATTTTATGTACAAAGGGTCCCATATAATGGATCCATACTCTTGAATAGGCCTTACCAATGATGTATAAAGTGTTTTTGTAACATAAGGATCATTGAATTCCTTTGACCACCTTTTTATGAAACCAAGTACACCTCTGGCTTTATTAACTGTCATCGTTATAAGTATGGGGAATAAAGTTTAGTTTGGAATCAAGTAAAACTCCAAGATCAAGGAAATTATCAACAAGTTCGAGCTCATATCCATCGAAGACATACTTAGCAGGGATAGGACTTTTCTTGCAAATCGCATGTATTTACATTTTTTTAGGTTTAGTTCCATTAGATTTATGTTACACCACGTAAGAAACGAATTAAGGTCATTTTGTTTTTTATTTAAACAGATTAATGTGGAAAAAATTAGTAACGATCCAAATAAATAAATAAATAAATACATTAATAAATAGCAAATTTTTCACTGATTTTATTAAACAAAGTCTCAGATTTTAATTAAGTTTAGTTTGTAAGATAAACTTTAAAAATTCGGAGCGAAATTAATTGCGGCTTTACACTTAGGAAAACAGTCTAGTTAAGAATGATTCTCTGAAAAATAATTATTTTTACAACAACTAAACAATGATAATTATTTAAACATATTATATTATTTAGAAGCATTTAAACTATCAAATAACCATTGAATGGTAGGATTTTACACGTTTATCCATATAATGTTAAAGATATAAGTAAAATACGTTTACTATTAAAAATATTTTGGTATCGCCAATTTTCTATCAATTGTATGGTTTATCCGTACTAGATCGGATAAAATAAATAGTTAAACAAACGCAGTGTTAAAATAATTGTGAAAAATAAATAATATCTAAAAATATAATAGGAAACAATAGAAATAAATAAATAAAATAGTGCACCTTATATGTGGGGGGGGAGGGGGATGTGGCACAATTTATGCCCGATCCACAAAAATTTTGGTTGGCTCGCAAGGAACTTACTTGAGTCGAATTTAATTGCTATACTCGTATTTTTAAGTCAGTAATGGGCCTTAAAGTAATTTTATGAAGGGGACCTTATTTAAGTGGTAGGATCAGTTATAGACAGATCCACATAAAATTTGGTAGAGAGATTTACATCTGTAAATTTTTATAACCAATTTTTAGGCCAATAATGAGCATTAAAGTAATTTTATGTAGGGGACCTATGAACTGATCCACATAAAATTTGGCGGAAATTTTTTGGCTCCTAAGATACTTACTTATGTCAAATTTGTTCGCTATACTCGTATTTTAACGCCAATAATGAGCGTTGAAGTTATTTTCTGAAAGGAACCTTATATGGTATATTTAAAATAAAGTAAAAAAAGGTAGATTAACCCTTTAAGGCACTTGGGAACAATTTAAAACCAAAGTTCAAAAATTCGATAAAACACTAGAAAAAAACACTTAAAAACTGAAATTGGAGATTTCAAACGGAAATTGAACAAGTAAGAGTGCTATATTCGGCTGTGCCGAATCTTATATACCCTTCACCATAGTGTATTTTAAACATATTTTATAAATTTTAAATTTTTTCCCGACTACATTATTATTACATCAAAAGCTAAATAAAAAGAACAACAACAACGCTAAACGAAATAAAACACAAAATACACAAGGCATCTAAACCAACAGACATCTAAATATACATAACGAAAACCACAGAAAGACAAAAGCAAAAATAACAACGCAATGACGTCGACAGCATCCTAACCAAGGGTGCCCAAGCCCTATGCGATTGGTACTCTTTTGTTTTTGTAAATGCGCTTAGCTATAGACAGCGTGTTTTCTATACACTTATATGCGCTTAACACTAGCAATACGTTGTTGTTGTTTTTAACAGTATACAAACAAGAGTAAAACAACAACACTTTCGTATTCATTGCTGGTAAACATTGACGAGACGTAGATTTTGTTTTTGTTTATCATAAAAAAATTGTTTTAAAAAGCACTTAGAAAAAATTTGTGTTAGTTTTAAATTTTGAACTTACATTATTCGCATAAAAATTATTGTACAATAACTCACAATCTACTCTCATGTAATTGAAAACGTTTTAAATACATTTTTTTGGATTCCAAACATACAAAAAAATACACAGCTGAATAAAACCAAATACATCTACACACACACGTGTACATCTTTTTCTATATACAGTTTTGTTGTTGCTTTTGTAACAATTTTTGATGAATGTCTAATAGAATTATTGAAGATTCGGATCTCGCCGATATCTGGGGTCCTCTAAAAACTGATTTCAACAGACAGACATACGGACATGGCTTAATCGACACCGCTATCTATAAGGATCCTGAATATATATACCTTATAGGGTCGGAAAATTATATTATAGAAATTACAAACGGAATGACAAACTTATATATACCCTTCTCACGAAGGTGAAAGGTATAAAAATTTAAACTTTTTTAAACATATCTGAGAAGAAGTTTGCGTTATCTTATAAGGGCAAAATTAATATTCGAGTAATTATAGATATATTTTAAGTAAGAAAATGTTTTTTAGAATATATCCCAAAAACGTAAATTTTTGTCACATTTCCAATTCATGTGCTGTGAGCCTGGGGAATTTGAAATAATTTGTGTTTTATATCTTTCCGAAATGCTTACTCTGTGCCCATTTCGATTCCTTTACAATAAAGCGCATAACTTATTACTAAATTAAGATATCCATATAAAATTTTGAATAAGTATTGCTCTTATGAACAGAAATATTTCTGTGAAAGTTTTTTCCGACCGGTCCATAATTGGTCATAGCTCCCATTCAAGGTACCGCCCTGCAAATCACTTAAACGCACATAACTCATGCGCTTGTAATATGCACTATAAAATGGGAAAATATCACTAAAAATGTGAATGTGAAATTGCGCCAAAATATAATTCATTGTGAAGTTTTTAAGGACTGCTTTATGTACTACTAGCTAATACCCGGTGTGCTTCGCTACCCCTATCGAAATTAAATACATAATAATCCAAAAAAAAATATTTAATTAGTTTAATTATAAAATTTTTCTTAAAGGTTTATTATAATTTCTCTAGATGACAATATATTTCATTTAAATTATAAAATAATACATTAATGATATATTTACTTCTTACATGCTCAAATTTAATATATACCTTTAGTCTTAAAGAATAATTCTTATTCTAATTCCTTGGGATATACAATATATTTTTTACCCTCTAGTATAAGTAAAAAACCCACTTAACGATTATGAAAATTACAACCGCAATAGTTTTCAGATTAACAATATGTTACATATGAGAGTTGCCAAGCAAATTATTGCCGGCTGGCTGGCTGGCTGTCCATGTAAACCTTGTGCGCAAGGTACAGGCAATTTTCGCAATTTTCAAGATAATTCGATGAAATTTGGACCAAGCATGTTTTTTCGCACAAGGACGAAGCCTATTGAAAATGGTTGAAATCGGTCCATTATTTCACCTAGCCCCCATACAACCGTACCTCCCGATTTGAACTTTTATGCTATAATTACGTCAAATATTCTGCTATCTTTCTAAAAATTGGCACAAATAAGTTTTATATAAGTATAAATGATACTGCAGATTTTCGTAAGGATCGGTCTATATTTGACCCTAGCCCCCATACAAACCCCCCTTCAAA
>NC_060949.1:10536344-10537433 GCF_022045245.1 Lucilia cuprina | reverse complement strand
GCGTATTTTTAGGCCACTTATTAGCGTTAAAGTAATTTTCTAAAGGGGGTTCGTATTAAATTTATTTGTGTCGAATTTCACCGCTAAACTCGTAAAAAAATACGCAAAAATAAGCAACAACAAATCGATGCCATTTTTAGCAAATTCTTTGATTCGAAAAGAAAACTAGTTGAAAGTTATTTTGAGTTACTGACTAAAAACATGCATTTGCATAGAAATCCTTGTGCTGCTCATTACTAAATTAAGACATCCATATAAAATTTAGTACAACAATTGCTCTCATATATATAAAAATTTCTATGAAACTTTTTTCCGATTGGTCCATAACTGATCATAGCTCCCATACAAGGACACCTCCCGAAAATCACTTAAACGCGCATAACTCATTACTAAATGTGATACCCATAAAAAATTTGGCATGCATACTATTTTTGTACACAGAAATGTTATTTCAAAATTTTTTCTTTTTGGTCATAGCTCTAGAAAATCACTTACAGCCTGTTTTTTCTAAAACGATTTAGTTCTGACACGAACATTTCATTTTATTACGATGATGTTTAAAATTAGGTTTTTATAAAACATTTGAAAGTCTTCGTTTAAAAATGTCTAAAATGAAACGAGCTTTTCCTATCGTAACAGAGCATTATTGCCTACGTATTTCATTTCTGAAATTTTAAATATTTTTTCATGTTTGGTGTTAACCCTAAAAAATAAAAAAAAATAAAATAATTTTACAAAAAAAATTAAATTATGAAAAAATGTTTTTTAAAAACAATATGAAAATTGTATACAATGTTTTAAGAAATTGCAAATTGCATTCAGGTTCAAGTGGCCACATATTATTTCGTATTTTGGGCAAATAAAAGTCCATTGATATTTTTTTCGTTTATTATGAACGAATTAATTTTATAAAAACCAAAAATATATGAAAAATTAAATTATGAACAAATGATTTTTTTAAACAACATGAAAATTCTATGCAATGTCTCAAAAAATTGAAAGGTTTTGGCCACATATTATTTCGTACTTTGTCATAATTTTCGTTGATTTTTGGGCAAACGAAAGGTCTTGCCTATCGTTTTTTTTTTT
>NC_060949.1:10532905-10536244 GCF_022045245.1 Lucilia cuprina | reverse complement strand
AAAATAAAGCTCTTTCGTTGCCACTCACATGAAAATTTATTTTTTCGTTACAAAAACGTAAAGCCAATTTCGTTCGTTATTTTTAAGAACGAAGACAAATTTTCATTTTATGAAATACTATGATCTCCAAATTTAGAATGATTTCCAAATTTACAATTTGTTGAAAACAAATTTAGGTGGTATGTTTATGAGGATCCATACGAGGCTTCATAGATCACCTTAGCAATTGATCAATTACACATGAGACTATCGGTCTTGAGCTGAATATCGGATATATGGTTTTTAATAGTTGGTAGGGAAAAACTACAGAACTTGTTTCTATCAAGTAAAGCCATAGTTGTTCCATCTTATTAACGGGCTGACTGCCATTAGATATCCGATTTATTGCCCTTTTTATACCTTACACCTTAGTGTGGATGGTATATTGGGTTTCTCCCGAGTAAGGCTTTTGTGTTGATGAATTTTGATACAAAAGCCACCTTTAAAAAAAAAAGAATTTAATGTCAACAATGCGCTTAAAAAGTCTAGAGCTGAATCTTCAATTTTAAACAAAATATTTTTATATATTTTTATGCATGAAATTTTTTAATTAAACCCATTTTATTTTGGAGTTAATTGATAAATGCGTGTAATTTATTTATGTTAATATTATTTAAGTCAAATTAATTGTATTCTATATTACTACAATTTCACTTCCTAATAATTTCCAAAAAATAACATAATAATTCAGATGTAGTGAATTTGGAATCAAATAAAAAGAACATACGTTCTATGACAAGCCTGTGTTAAAATCATTATTTCGTCATGTCTTTTTCAGTACTTCCATGAAGTAAATTCTACTTCTTTTTCGTTTCTTTGAATGTTCTGTTTTTGCTGGGTATCGGAGGCGTCGTATAAATCAACATAAATGCTTTATTATGAAAACTAAATCACATTTTACTCTCATAACTGGTGTATGGGGTTATATTTATTTAATTCAGTCTAGAAACAATTTTCTTACAGACTATGATAAATTACATAATTAATCAAATAAAAGTAAATATATATGAAAATACAAATTAATTTTATGATTATAAACATAATTCATTTAAAATTAAAAACAAATTTTCTTTAAAAATTGATTTTGAAGTACAAAACTCTATTTCTGGTTTATTACTGAGCTGGAGTTTAACATTAATTTCATTTAAAAGAAGAAAAGTGCGTGTTAACATACTATTTCTACCATACAATGTTCTATGGGTTGGAACATCGAACAAATAATTATACCTAAGATGTCTTGGAGAAACATGAAAGGGGATGTGGTACAATAAATCAGGGCAATCTATATTGCCGTAGATTATATCGAAAACATATAAAGCAGAATGAAACTTTCTTCGAAAATCTAGAGACTGTAATCCAAGTAATAGACATCTCGATCGATATGATGGTATTGGATTATCAAAAGTAATAGATGAAAGAGCAAATTTAATAAATTTCTTTTGAACTATTTCAACGCGGGTATTTAATTGTTTAGAATATGGAGCCCAAATAATAGCCGCATATTTAAGCCTTGATCTAACAAAGGCAGTGTAAATAATCTTAAGAGTACAATAATCTGTAAATTCAGAACAATTTCTCTTAATGGAGGCAAACATAGAATAGGCTACCCAAAACACTACCCTGAGGTACCCCAGATGACTGAACATAAGTCTTTGAAAAATAATTTTCTACAACAACTTTACATAATCTATTTGATAAATAGGATTTTAACCAATTTAAAAAATTAGAGTGAAAACCGAACATTTGTAATTTACCTATAAGAATATTATGCGAAACTTTATCAAAGGCTTTAGAAAAATCGGTATAAATAGTGTCTACTTGACTGCGCTGTTCTAAGGAATATATACAGAATTCAGTAAAAACAGATAAGTTAGTTGTAGTTGATCTACCTGGGAAAAAACCATGTTGATTAGGTAAAATCCACGATTTAGTAATAAAAAATTGTCTATTATAGACTACATGCTCAAATAACTTTGAAACACAAGATAATTTCGAAATAGGCCTATAACAAGTAACATTATCCCTTCTGCCATCCTTGAAAACAGCAGTTATAGCTGCAAACTTCCATTTATCTATAAAAATTCCTTCTTTTAGAGTTAAATTAAAAATAGAAGTAAGTGCCACAAAAGCCGTCAAAATTAGATTTGTGACTATCTTTACTATTCATAATTGCATTAAAGACTTCATCCTCTGAGACAACCATGAAACCAATGTCCACAAATGGCACATGATAAGAATTAGAGATATAATTTTTATTAGGTGGTTTAAAATTTGATTCAAAAAATTCGGCAAACATATTTACAGATTCACTGCAAGATACAGAGGTTTTATCACCATAGTTCATAATCTTTGGTATATCAGATACTTGCTTCCTTGATTTAATAAGAGACCAAAAATATTTGGGATTACTTCTTATTTCATTTTCTTTCCCAAGTATGTATTGTCTATAGAGAAATTTATAAAAACAATTAAATTCACGTTGATAGTGAACAAATTTGGAATGACTATCAGCTGAGCCTGAATTAACAAAGCGTTTATGGAATTTATTTCAAAGGTTTTTAAGTCTCTTGCCTATCGTCTATTTTTGAGATTTTCTTTCGTTTATTATAAACGAATACATTTTCTAAAAACAAAAATATATTTAAAAATAAAGCTCTTTCGTTGCCACTCACATGAAAATTTATTTTTTCGTTACAAAAACGTAAAGCCAATTTCGTTCGTTATTTTTAAGAACGAAGACAAATTTTCATTCAAATAAGTTAAAGAGTTCCTTATCGTGCTTTCAACCCCAATTTTTAAATAAATTCACTGTAATGTATTAATGGTGGGGAAGCTAGTTCCTATGCGCATTTCGCCGGTTGCTTAAGCCAGCTCATCAGGAAACCTTTCTCAATATTTTAGGAAAACTAGAGATGT
Source organism: Lucilia cuprina (assembly GCF_022045245.1). NCBI lineage: Eukaryota > Metazoa > Arthropoda > Insecta > Diptera > Calliphoridae > Lucilia > Lucilia cuprina. The sequence goes on along the minus strand of NC_060949.1, from coordinate 10,533,289 downwards.
CTTATGAAAGAATTATTTTAAACTCAATAAGAATTCAAAACGCATCTTTCACAAAACATTAAAGTTTTGACAAAACACCAACAATAACAGTGAGTTTATTTTTTCTTACATTCCTTTTTACACTTGGCTGGTTGTTTTCCAACTCTAAATGCAGTTGTAAGGGAAAAAATAAAAACAAAATAAACAACTTCTATTTTGTTGTTTTTATACCCTCCACCACCATCAGTGGTGATAGAGGGTATATATAACTTTGTCATTCCGTGTGTAACACCAAGGAATATTCATCTGAGACCCAACAAAGTATTTATATTCTTGGTCCTTATGAAATTCTGAGTCGATTTAGCTATGTCCGTCTGTCTGTCCGTCTGTCCGTCTGTCTGCCTA
>NC_060949.1:10531195-10532805 GCF_022045245.1 Lucilia cuprina | reverse complement strand
ATGGGGGCTAGGTGAAATAATGCACCGATTTCAACCATTTTCAATAGGCTTCGTCCTTGTGCCAAAAAACATGCTTGGTCCAAATTTCATCAAATTATCTTGAAAATTACGCCCTGTACCTTGCGCACAAGGTTTACATGGACAGCCAGCCTGCCGGACAGACGGACGGACGGATGGACGGACGGACATGTCTTAATCGACTCAAAAAATGATTCTGAATCGATCGGTATACTTTAAGGTGGGTATTGGACCAATATTTTTGTATGTTACAAACATCAGCACAAACGTATAATACCCTCCCCACTATAGTGGTGTAGGGTATAAAAAGCAAGAAGAATTAGTTAATTCAAAAATTCTTAATTTGGAAATCACAAATAACATTCTGCGAAGACAACTCAACCGATGTGACATTCTTATTAATGGATTGCCCAAAGATTTAAATAATGATGAATTATATTCAACAATCTTTAAAATTGGAGAAATTTTAGATGTTAATTTGCAGCATAATGATATAAATATGTGTACTTATATTAGAGGAAAAATTGAAATTCTGGTGAAGTTTAATTGTGCTCATAAAAGAGATCTTCTTTTAAAAAAGTATTTCGAAAAGCGGCATCATGAAATAACTCCCCAAAACAAAAATGAAATAACTCCCTAAAAACTTGATCAGAAAGCAAAAACAATGAAATTTGGGGATTTAATTCGTTTTTTTGGGGCATTATTTCACATTTGAAATGGGGAGTTATTTCATTATGAAATAATTACTCAAAATTCAAAAATGAAATAAATGCCTAAAAATATTTTTGGGGAGTTATTTCATTATATTACTTTTTATCACACGAAATAAAATAATATATGTCTGATAGCCGGCCTTCGGCCGGGCGCAAAGGTTTTATTTTCTGGGGTACATTGGACACCGCTAAGAATACACTCTCCCTGTATCAAGAGTGTTCAGCCTTAGGCCGGTTATTTAGGAAATCTTTACTAAGCGATTCCGGTGTTGGTCATATTATAGAGAGGTAAGTCCTTGCGTCCGGCCGTAGGCCGACTATTTAGGAAATATTAATTAAGCGAAGCCGTTGTTGGACATACCATAGAGTAGAAAGTCCTTGCGCACGGCCGCAGGCCGGCTCTTAAGGGAATTTTTATTAAGCGATTAAACTGAAATGTATTAAACATTGAAGTCCTACTCGAAAGTATAAGCGACTTACTTTTTCTAGAAATGTCACTAAAACCGACTTGTTCCATAATTCGTTATTTTTAAATGGGAACTTATTTCATTCTAAAATTACGGATTTGTTTCGTATGAAATAAATCCCCATAAATGGGGTGTTATTTCATTTTAATTTCGGAAGTTATTTCATTTCATTGGGGCTTTTTTCATTTTTAAATTGGGGAATTATTTTATAATGAAACAAGTCCCCAAATTTGAGGACTTATTTCATTTTTGTTTTGGGGAGTTATTTTGTGGGGAGTTATTTCATGACGCCCGAAAAGCACACCCTAAATTTAAATGATCTGAATATAAGAAACTCAACATATAAGGAGTGAGATCGAAAAATTCTTAACATACATATATATTTATAAAAAAGAAACCACTAAACTTACAG
>NC_060949.1:10526706-10531095 GCF_022045245.1 Lucilia cuprina | reverse complement strand
TTCCAATTGAAAAATGTATAAATATATTTCAGAAATTACAAACTTTTAGCAAAAAAAATATTTTAGTACTTTGGATTGTAGGAAAGCTTTAACTGAATACTCTCCCACAGGCAAGGTTCACATCATATGGGTACCAGCCCACTCGGGAGTAGTCGGTAACGAAAGAACGAATGTAATAGATTTAAAGGGAAAGGAGCACAAGGTAGTTAAACTGTTAAACAAACGCAAAACCATTCGACGCAACAAAAGCTGAACTAAAAATAAGGGTGAGAGAATCCCATAAGACCTCTTGGATTAATGAAACAGTGGGTAGAACCACGAAAATCTTATGGGGTGACCCTGATGAGAGCAAGACGAAAAATCCCCTCAAAATGAGCAAGTCTGAAGTTAGTGTGATAGTACGTGTTCTGAGTGGACACACAGGATTACGAGCACATTGAGATCCAAAAAAGTACTCTCTGAAATATTTTTTGATACTGAAACAAAGTCTCTTTTGCCATCCCTGGCAGACATATACTACATTTTGCACTTGTATAAGTGAAAGAGCGAAAAAACAAGAAATGAGAAATCATTGTACTCTCATCTCCACAAAAATGCATGTATGGAAAACTGAAATTTATAAATAATATTAATGTAACAAAAGTAATTTTCTTCAACTTTTGCACTAAGAACTTAATCTGAAAATTTTGGATGAAAACGAATTAAATGAATTAAATAGAAAAATTCATATATCTGAGAAACTATTAAAGCTAGAATCCTCAAATTTTACTTGAAGAACTTTGACATTAATCTGAACAATTAGAGTATAACGGAGCTTAAACACATAAAATGACTGCCCAATTGTTAATGTAAGTTTATTGTTTGTTTATGAATATTACAATTTTATGGTGAATAAACATCAGAATTTTATTATCGGGTTTTATGGCTAAAGTGTGATTTAACTTCTGTGTGTATTACAAAGAAAATAAGATTTTTTTATAAATACAAGCATTAGATCTTTTGCTTATTATGTCTTACTGATGTCATCGAAAATTATTTAAGTAATTCATTTATAGTTGGGATAATATACATATTTATACACTCAGAAAAATATAATATTTTTGGTTTTTCCTTATTTCTTACCCCCCCACATTATGGAAAAAAACACAAATTTTTGTTTTCGTAAACTGTATTGAATGCGAAATCTTCTTAGTATATTTTGATCGATCCTCATAAAATTTGGTAGAGGTATTAAGGTCTCTATATAGCTTGTATGTGTTGAATTTCGTCACTATACCATTATTAAGTCAACGATGAGTGGTAAAAGAAAAGATATACCTTCACTGTTTCAAATTCTTTAAACAAGGTTTATGTGTATATTAATTACTTACTCTTTTAAATTTTTTTCCTATTGACTGGGTTATAGTAACTTTGCGACGTTGTCTCTGACAGACATCTAAACATTTTCGTAATTCTTCGCCTGCTTTAATAATGTGCTGTTGTTCAAATGTAAGTATCGCCTCCAAAAATGAAAATACGGCACGACCCATTGAATGGTACATGCTACAGTGTGCGTAAGGCATCATTAAAGCGCGGGCATCGTCAAATTTATTATTAAAAAAATAACATATTGCTAATTTAGCTTCTTCGACAGCCTTATCCAAAGGCATTGCCTTGGCATCATACAATGTACTAAAATATAGGAGTGCATTAAATAAAATCAATTAGTTTAGTGTTTAAAAAATACTTTAATTAGTATACCTATTGTCATCACATTTCGACACATCGTTATACTGAAAAACATCTACTACTTCGGTGACACATTCAGTACCATCTTCTGTTATGTCGTTTACGGCGTCATAAAACTGCAAATATAAAAAATGATTATTGCATTTTATATATCAATTAGGGATGCCAAACGGGATTTTCCGATTCCCAAATTTTAAGTATTTTCCTGCTAATTTTATACATTATAAAGTTTTAAATAAGTTTTTGGACTTAATATGTCTTCTAACTTACAAGTTTAAATATAAAAAATAAAAAGGACAATAAATAGTCATGTATATTATCGGATCTATAAAAATAACAAGTAAGAAATAATAGTCGGGTAAGGCCGACCATATATCAGTCTACGCTTGATAGCTAAACTGTTAAGACGTGTTAAAATGAATCAACCGCCAAATACTCTTTGCACGAAGTGTTTCAAGTCACTTAAAACAACTTTTATAGGTTGTCATATTTGTAAAGCTAAATTTCATTTTTTTGTGCTCAAATTGAAGAAAAACTTTGTGAATATTTTAAAAATAATCAAAATATTGTTTTTAATTGCAATGAATGTTTAAACGTTTCTGCTGATTTACTTAACCATGTCTCCTTATTATCAAGTGAAATGAGAGAACTCAAGCAATTATTTAATAATATTTAAGTAAAGAAATACAAGAGTTAAAGCATCAGTTCATTGACTTTTCAAATAATAAGAATAAAATAAAATTGCCAAAAAAATCAACAAAAACAAAAAGTGATGTAAATGCTATTGGTGTTGTTGCTGGACAAAGTACTAGTACACAAGCTGCTTCAAACACACAACATTTTTTATCTGCTTCTTCTTCTGTTTCTGCTGTTAATCGTGCTAACATGTTTGATGATAATACACAACCAACTCAAGACACATCTAATTGGATTAATGTACATAGGCGGAGACGTAAAAGGGGTCCTGTTGTTATTGGAGTAAAATCATCAGATAACTTGGAAGTTGTTATTCAAAAAAAAAAGGATTCATATTTCTTCTTTTAAACCTACTGTCCAGCCAGAGCAAATCATAAATTATGTAAATAAGAACTCACAGTAAAGAGCATTTTGCTTTGATAAAGAATGATGCTAATGTCAATGATTTAAAACGAATAAATTTTAAACTTGGTGTATCTCCGTGCTTCTACAAAGATCTTTTGAATCCTGAACTCTGGCCAACTGACATTAAAGTTCGGCCATTCATAAATTTTCAAAGGAATCTCGTTCAGATCATAAGTAGCTTTAAGTAAAAAAGGTTTTCAGATATACTATCAAAATTTGTCTGGAATGCGCACTAAATCTAAAATGGTTTATGATTTCTCATCTCAATGCTTATTTGATGTGATTGTTTTAGTCGAGACCTGGCTAAATCGTGACTTTTATGACGCTGAATTTTTTGATATTAATCTTTATAATGTTTATCGGAAGGATAGAAATGCAGCTCGTACTGGTTGTACTAGAAGAGGTGGAGTTTTAGTTGCCGTTAAAAATTTTATAAGTCGTCTTTAATTAACATTGATGATAATAATGGCCTATTAGATCAACTTATTGTATCCATTATTGGATTTAATATTGTATTGCATTTATCTGTTTCTTATATACCACCTAATATATCTAATAACATTTACTCGGCTCATGTTTCAAACATTTTATCTGTGAATGATAAATTGACATTAAACTCTCGTTTATGTGTTCTCGGAGATTTTAATCTTTCTGATGTTTTGTGGACACAAATTAATAATAGTGCTTCACTATTTCCTCTTAATGTAAATAAATTTAATGAAATTGAAGTTATTGACAGTTTGCTTTCAATCAATTTAATTCAAATCAATCATATTGCTAATAGTTTAAATCGGTTTTTGGATTTTTTCGAAAGTTTTTTGTCAATATCGAGCCGCAACATAAATCATTTGCCTTTTTTGATTGAAATTGAATCTTATAATTTCTTTAATTGCATTGATTTATAAAATTCTTTAAATTTTAACTTTAATTAACTGGATGGATATTTTGTCTGGACCATCAACCTCATCTTGCTATAATAAATTTGTTGATGTAGTTCTAAATGTTTGTTAAGAAAATATTCCATTAAAGAAAAAGAAGCCTTATAAATTACCTTGGTATACTCGTGGCCTTAAGAGACTTAAAAACCTTTGAAATAAATTCCATAAACGCTTTGTTAATTCAGGCTCAGCTGATAGTCATTCCAAATTTGTTCACTATCAGCGTGTATTTAATTGTTTAAATAAATTTCTCTATAGACAATACATACTTGGGAAAGAAAATGAAATAAGAAGTAATCCCAAATATTTTGGTCTTTTATTAAATCAAGGAAGCAAGTATCTGATATACCAAAGATTATGAACTATGGTGATAAAACCTCTGTAACTTGCAGCGAATCTGTAAATATGTTTGCCGAATTTTTTGAATCAAATTTTAAACCACCTAATAAAAATTATATCTCTAATTCTTATCATATGCCATTTGTGGACATTGGTTTCATGGTTGTCTCAGAGGATGAAGTCTTTAATGCAATTATGAATAGTAAAGATAGTTACAAATCTAATATTGACGGCTTTTGTGGTCATTTACTAAAGATTTGTGCATCTTTTATAAAAACCGCAC
>NC_060949.1:10494675-10526606 GCF_022045245.1 Lucilia cuprina | reverse complement strand
AAATAATTACAAACAGATATAAACTTGTCTTATATATTAATTACAGGTACTTAAATTAAATTATTTTTTAAAGGGTTATGATATTCTACCTAATATGTCTAACGTATCTTTTTTTTTTTTTTTATTTATTTATTCATAGTAATATAGAAAGCCACTCTTGGCCAATATAATATATATTACAAAGCAGTAATCCTGAATTTAATTACAATAAAAATAAAGATGTTTACAATTCTAAATAGTAGTGTTAATTAAAAAATTAACAAAAAGTTTTTATAAAAATTAATTAGAGAAAAACAATTTTGCTAGCGGTTCCCAAACCATCAAGGTAATGATTAACAAAAAAACAATTATAACTTGAATCTTGTCCCAACAGTGATTCAAATGTCAACAATAAACTACTCGATAGATAGTCCTTAAGTATGATATATAATTTTCATGTATATATTGATAATTGGAATTAAGATAAATTAGTTAAGTAATAGTAATTCTCAATATAAATACATTTGTTGTAATAAATAGATTATGATAAGAACCTCATAAGTTTAAGCCGAAAAGCATTATTCGAGTGCGAAAATACTCTCAGTTCTAAAGGTAAATAATTCCAAGACCTAGCCGTTCTAACTATAAATGATTGTTCAAATATTACTGTATGAATCATAGGGATTAAAACCTGTGGATTCCTAGTTGAACGTGTAAAAGAAAATGTTGAACAAAGAAATGTAGGTAATCCACGCTTTATTACACGATAAAAAAATAGTAAGTTACGGTAATTCAAGAACTGCTGGAAAGAACAACCAAGAAAACGTTTAACGTGTTCCGAAATATGATCCCTTCTACGAAGACTAAAAACATACCTTACAATCATATTAACGATTCTATTTAATCTAGATATAACATAGGAGAACGTCCCTGTCACAATCTCAAGACCATACAAAATAGAGGACATCAAAAGAGAATGCGCCAAACGGTATCTGATTCGAAATGGTAAATAAATACCCGTCGAATAAAGCTTCCGTAGAGTACATGTAATCTTACAACATAAATGATTAATATGATTTTTAAAAGTCAAACGTTTATCTATATAAATTCCCAAACATTTTAGCTGATCAACAAAGCTAACAGAAGAGCCAGCAATAGATATATTTAGATCTTCATCAACAATTCCAAATGCTAATGCTTTAGTCTTAGCCGAGTTAATAGCCAAGGAATTAATAGATGACCACGAAAGAAAACGATTAAGAGTAGAATTAATATCCAAAGATAGCCCATTCAAATTACTTTTACTTCCCCTGAACAAAAGCATAACGTCATCAGCAAACAAAAATGATTTGCAACTATTAGAGTCAACGAATGTTGGCAAATCATTAATGTATAATATAAATAAAAGTGGCCCCAGTACCGAGCCCTGGGGAACACCAGAAGTAAGGGGAAGCAAATTTGAAAAATTTCCATTAATATCTACAAATTGAAATCTTCCTGATAAATAAGAATAAACAAGCTTACAAGCAGTAGCAGAAAAACCGAAATAATATCTCAATTTGTGTATCATATTAGAATAATTAATAGAATTGAATGCTTTTGCTAAATCAAGGGAAACCAATGTAGATATAGCATTATCATTAAAATTTTGTCTTATATCATCCGTCAAATTAAGTAAAAGTGAGGTAGTGTTGTGTCCAGAACGGAAAGCATATTGAGAGGGGGTTATAAGTTCACGTACAAAGTATAATATCTGATCCTGTAAAATATGTTCTACAGCTTTAGATAAAGCCGGGAGAATCGAGATTGGCCTTAAATCATCCAGAGCACAAACTACTCTTGACTTCGGGATAGGCACAACTCGGGCTGTCTTCCATATAGCTGGAAATTTCGATGTAGTTATAATCATGTTAACATGATGGTTAAGAATATAAGAAATGAATGGATAAATAACTTTTATAAAACGAATAGGAATGGAGTCGGTACCAACAGAAGTTGATTTAATCCTACAGATTGCATCAAACAACTCGTCTTCACTCACGCAAGAGAAAGAAAAAGATCCTATAGCATCACTATATGCACTGAAATCAATATCATTGTAATTTGGAACAGACCCAGCAACATTAACAAAATAATCATTCATGTCATCAATATTCAGATCACACTGCCATCCACAATTATCAGAAATGCCACGTTTCTTTAGTAATCTCCACATTCCAGAAGAGTCAAGACCAGAAAATAGTTTACAATAGAATGCCCTTTTTTCTTTGCGAATAACATTTTTAGCCTTATTTCGGTATTTACAATACGTACGCCAAGAAGAAGCAGTTCTGTTAGAACGAAATGCCGAGTAGGCCAAGTCCCTAAGAGATGTTGCCAAAACAATACAATTCGCAGTCATCCATTCATTATTATCCACTTTAATTCTTCTTCTTACCGTCGGAACAAAAGAGTACAGTGTGTTTATAAAAGAATCAATAATAGAACACTGAAACTCAACATCATTACATCTAAAGAAAGAATCAGTGTCAAATTCCGAAATGGAAGTTATAAGACCGTCCCAATTTATGCGATTGAAATCCTTATATTCAACAAACTCATCACAACAAGAAACGTTAAATGCAAATACAGCATAAATAAGGGAATGATGAGAAATAGAACATGCTTGTATTTGATCAGAAAATTGAATAATAGAATTATCATTAGTTAACCAAAAATCCAGTAAAGAAGATGAACCTTGAGCAACTGCAAAATGAGTAGGTTTTGAGTTATGAAATATTGAAAGGTTACATCGCAAACACATGGATCTAAGTAGATAGGCCCTAGAAATGTCGAAGAGGTTACAATTGAATTCTCCTACTATAATCATATTTGAATACATTAGAAATAAATCATAATGAGAGTTTTCAAATTCAAGAATATCTCCATGGGGGAGATAAACAACTCCAAATAAAGTTTTAACTCCCCTAAAGCAAAGCTCAATAAATAACGATTCACAACCATTAAGAGAAATCTTCCTAACAACTTTGTACTTTAGCCCACTGGTTAGGTAAATACACACACCACCACCCCTATTATGCAGTCGATCATTTCTAATCAATTTATAACCAGGTATCTGCACAGAGGCATCAGAAATATGAGGTTTTAACCATGTTTCGGAGATACCAATTAAATGAAAGTTATCCCTCACTATACTGGTCAACTCATCAAATTTTATTGAATTATTTGACGGACAGATACTCTGACAATTCATATGTGCAATCCTAAGTTGGTTAGAGAACGCATGCAAGTTATTGCGCAAGTATGAACCACTGCTAACAACGGGACCTAAGTTATTATTAAAAGACATCAAAAACTTTATGTGAGGCTGGGAACCAATAGCAATAACCTGTGTAATAAAAACTCATAATTAAATTATAAATATGAATATAACAAATATAATTATTCAAAAAAACTAAAAGAAAATTAGGTATCACAAAAAGATAATAACAATACCCAGTAATACTCAGCTGTCATAGGCAGTAGATTGAGATCATAAATTATAAAATAGAAAAGTAAATTCATTTAACAAGATTTAACAAAAAAGAAAAAAAATATTAATAGTAACCAAATGGAGACCAGAATTCAGAAATAAAAATAGTTAACTGTTAAATCTAATTAAATGAATTAAAAGAATCAAATTATTTCTTAGCCCTAGAAGAGGTATCCAGCAATTTCGCAATTTCAGCAACATCATAAAGAACTTCCTTGCCATCACATAGAGTTATTTTCGCCTTCAAATGATCATTGTTAAAGATTCTGTATTTCATTATATCCTTTCGATGCAACAATTTACGGCACAAGAAATTCATATTCCAGGCACTAGGAGAGTAGTGGTCATTCAAGTAAACGCGACTCTCGATATCACCACCAAGAATGTCGTTTACTTGAAGAGCTTTATTTTTAAAATATTCTTTCATGAGACGATCACGTAGCTCAACATTATTAAATTTCACCAATATACGTTTCTGCTTACTCATGTAACAAACATTATTAAGATTAAATTCAGAAATGTCCAAGCCATAAAAAGAGCATAGGGAAATAACAGCTGGCTTTAAGTCATTCAAACCAGAAGGCAATCCGTTTATGACCACATCAGTGCGATTAAGCCTTCTATGTAGAACATGGTTTTCTAGTTCCAAAGAAGAAATTTTAGCAGTTACAGAAGAATCGATATTATTAATAAGTTTGCTGCAGGCTACGATGTCAGTTTTCATCTCTTTAATGCATGTAGACACTTCAGTTTTAAAATCGCTCATAACTTGAGTCATTATATCTTTAAAAGAAGATAGTTCATCTTTACCAGTTTTAACGAAGTCGTCAAAGCTATTTTTCAATGCCCTAACTTCATCTCGAAGCGGTTTATTATCATCAACATCATCCTTAGAACATGTTTCACATATGAAACTAAACGAATTAGGACGATCTTTAAATAAGGCCAGATGTTTATCAGAGACATCAGCACACGGCAGGTGATTCCATAATTTGCAGATTTTGCACTGAATAGAAGGCTGCGATTTAAGAATGTTAGCATTACACAATCCGCATTTGTAAACTTGCACTTTGGAGGTAGGTATAGTGTCAAGATAAAAAGAATCAACAGCAGCAACACAACTCGGCAGTAGCACAACAACAGCAACAACACAACAAATGTGATCAAAAAATCAAATTAAACAAAGATCAGCGATGTTATATTGTTGTTAATTAATTGCAAAAATTCGTTAAAAAATAACAAATATTTAGAAAGACTCCAGGCAGCAGCAATAGTTTATGCCAATAAGTACATACAATGTACCAAAATATGAATGTAAGTTTGTATGTGCATTAAATTATGCAATTAACAAATGCAATACTGCAGCTAGGTATAATGAAAATTTCTCGTTCCACAATAAATAATTGATCAACAAATGATTATATATATGTAGGCAACAAATAGCAAGTAATGATGAGCCAAAAAATAATTATAAAGCGATAAAAATGATTTTATTTTATTAAAAATTGACAGCCGAGTTAAATACACGTTTATTCAGGCATAGCGTTGCCAGATTCCTTATGTAATGAATTTTTCCTCAATAGGTCACTTTAATAAGCTACCTATTAAAGTGACCTATAGGGGTAAAAATCATTACAGTTTAAAAAATAATACCTGAAAATTTTTTAATATATGTAACAAATTTAAGAGTTAACGTTATGGATGAAAATAATAGTGCTAGGTAAATTTTCTAAAAGATGTTGAGTTTTCCCTAATTAATTTGTCACTTAAAAAACATTAGGTAGGCATGTTATATATCAATGGAAAGGTAATTTTGTCTATTTTTCAAAACTGTATATAATTTTTGAAAATTAAAAAATTCGCGGAATACTTTTTTTTAAAAAAATTAAAAAATGTTTTTTATTCAGTTTTTGCGAAGATACACATTTTTCAAATTGCAATAAAAATTTTATTTATGAATAATTTTTGATGAAATTTTACAGTTAGGTAGATTTTTTTACTCAAAATCTAAAATTAAATAAAAAGTTCGAATTTTCTTATCAGAAATCCCGGAATTCCCAAAAAAGTTTTAAAAAATCCCAAAAATGGGATTTTTTGTTTTTTTGCCTATTATATCCATACCAGGGGCGGGGTTATCGAAACCCGTTACAAAATGATTAAGAACATATTGGGTCATATAAATTTGGGCATACCAAATTTCATTAAAATCGGATTAACCGTTTAGAAGTTACCGAATTATTTCCCTCTTTTTTTTCCTATACCACTGTGGGTCATGGTCTGAGGGGTGAAAAATTCCCATGATAACTTAAAGCACTAGATTAGAGTATAAAATCCCCCAAACTGTTCGGCGTTGGTATGTCAAACTTTTATATTATCGGTCATTGAAAGTTGCGCTTTTTATACCCTTCACTTTCGTGAGAAGGGTATATATAAGTTTGTCATTCCGTTTGTAATTTCTATAATATAATTTTCCGACCCTATAAAGTATATATATTCTGGATCCTTATAGATAGCGGAGTCGATTAAGCCATGTCCGTCTGTCTGTTGAAATCAGTTTTTAGAGGACCCCAGATATCGGCGAGATCCGAATCTTCAATAATTCTATTAGACATGCTTTCGAGAAGATCGCTATTTAAAATCAGCAAAATCGATCGGTAAATAACGGAGATATGAGCAAAAATCCGAAACAACCTCAGAAAATTTCACCAAAAATGTCATATTTTTTCAGTGATTAAAATTACTAATATATTAGCAACCAAAATGCATATTTTCTCCTATGCATACGTATGTAATATTAAAATATAAATATATTTTATGAATATAATATATTTAATTGCTCCCATTCGAAATATTTCTAGTATTTTTGATAAAAATATTTACCCATACAAGCCATGCAAGCAGTAATATACGAACATGAAATGTACGCAAGCAGAGCATATATGTGCCGACGAAAACACGAAACAAAACGATATTCTCGACTATCAGGTTACAACATTTTTACTATCAAACTTAAATATTATTTACTATAGGAAATGACTTATGGTCTAAAATTTAACATTTTATGTTGAACTTGAAAAATTATAAAATGTGAAAAACGTATGCAAGATATAACCAAATTTTATTTAGAAAATAATTGAAAACGTTCATATGTACATATGTATATTGTGGGAGAAATGTATGCATGAAATAACCAAATTTTAATTAGACAATTTTTGAATTGAATTATTGAATGTATGTATTTATTAAATTTATAATTTTTATGTGGAGTATTAAAATGTATGTATTTGTATTTATTGTAAAAGGTAATATAATTATAAAAAAATTATATAAATACTTAGAGGATCATATGAATGTAAAAATATATTCAAATATGTATTTAAAAAATTGCTTTTTAGAGGGTATATTTAAACATATTGTTTGTAACAGGATGATATGGAATAAATTCAATATAAAGCAAGAAACAATAACAATAAGTTTGTAAACAGGTAGTAATGGATTAGTAGTGTCTATGAAATGATCAATAATGAAGGAAATTATAGGTATTTTAGAAATTTGTAACAGGAATGCAAAAAATTAAGAGGGGGCATAAAAACATAAAATGTTGTTTTTGTAATTTTACATTGTGAAAGGTTAAAACAACAAAAATGTATGAGTGTATTACATACATATACATGTCCTATCAGTTTGACAAAGACCCAGCAGTTCGACAAAGAGTTAATGCATACGAAAAAGACAGTAATTTCCACCAATAGTTAAACACCTGGATGATCGTAATTCGTAAGTTATGGGTCATTCGTCACGAATGTACCCTTTGTAATCGAGAATGAAGACAGTCGTCCTTTAGTGTCCTTTTTGTAAACGGAAGCGGAGACAGTCGTCTCCTTACTGTCATCAAAATACCTAGAGATTTTACTCTTAAAAGTATTTTTTGTTGTACTTCCGAAAGTAGTTATTTTACCCATCTTTTGGAGAAATGATTATTACTTTCTACTAATATGCCACCATCTCGTTGACTCAAATTTATATCTTTCGGATCAATCGTCACATTATTGTTCCATAGTATTCTAGAGAGTAGACACTTGAAATTTTTAAATTTTATTTCCATTAATATCTTACCACCTGGCTGACTCCAATTCGTATGTTTTTGGTCTTTCGTCACAAATAAACTCTTTGTAAACGAGAATGAAGGCAGTCGTCACTTTAGTGTCCCCTTTGTAAGCGAGAGCGGAGGCAATCGTCTTTTGACTGTCTCTTTGTAGGGTATAGAGTGATGATTGACTTCCTCGTAGGACAAGCCCATGTTAATAGCTATTAATAAATTTACATATTGAATTTTTGAATATACAGGAGAAAAACTATATAATAATGATACTTCCTTCTTCTTCTCTCCACCACCAATTCAGGCATAGCAAACAAAAAAATGACCTTGCGTAAACCACCGTGTGCGTAAAACGGTAAAGTAGGAAAGAGAAGTATAGTTATAGGTCATTTTTATGACGAGTGTGTTTTTTGTTATTGCTTCACACGTACATTTTCACATACAGTAAATCAACTAAGTTTTTGCCTACCTTTTTTTTTTAAGAGAATTTAAATTTTTATTCATAAATAAAATTGGAAAAATATGTAAAAAGTAATTTTATGTTTTCCAATTAAAAATAGAGATTGTGTAAAATGGGAAAACCGAGGAAAAATATTAATATAAAAATTTTGGTGCATTTGTTGTTGCATTTTATTATTCTTCATCAGAATGTCAAAAAAGTATTTTGCATTTTGAGAATTTCAGTTAATTTCGTTGGGTTTTTTCAAATTATGTGTTAATTCCTTTTTGGAATTTATTGTTTTATTGTAAAAAGTATTTTTCAATCGTAATTTGCAAAAATCATATCCTCATTGTGTAAAAATGTGATGTTATTTGCCTTAAAAATGTTTAAAGGATAATAATGAGGCAATTTTGATATAAAAAATTAGTTTAGATTTCTAGAACAAGTGTAAATCAATGAAATATAATTATGAGATGCTTAATCAATTACATTAAAAAATATTAAATAGAGTAATTGATGAAATGATCCAAAGAATTATTAGAAAAAACGTACTGAGTGGTGCTTCAAAATCATTAACTGCCAAAGGGAGGAGACTTGAATCTATGGAAAACCATAGGACTCCTGATTTATCTTCTCCAAAATCCATATACGAACTAGGAGGAACACTATATTTTAATTTAGACCTCTAAACAGACCTTAGGATGCTTGGAACCAATGTAAAGTAAACTGTCGTGTAGTATAGGAAAAATACCTAATTTATATATTTTAAAATAGAGGAGGTTATCAAAAAAAGAAAAAATTTTCAGCTAATACATACACTTATAAATATTTAGAACCCAAATCAAGAATAACTATTCAGATCCTTATACGCCTACTGTATCTTATTCATAAAATAAAGCACTTAAAATATGAGGAAAATCAGGATTTTATCATGTAATAGTTCTATAGTTGTATATGGTGATGTCCCCATACTCAGAGTGATTAGGATGGTACTTAATGTTAGATTTATTGAATAAGAATTAATATTCTACAGTTCGAAATAAAATTTACACAGTACTCCCCAGTATAATGGGGTTTCCGTAATGTAGTTTTTATCAATACAAAATGACCAAAAACCTAGATTATTTTTGTTATAAAATATAGATTTATACCTGACTAAACATTTTTTCTAGGTCCAAATCCATTGATTATCTAATATATCATGTATAAAATTCAAGATTACTTATTATTTTCGAGATTTAATCAAAGAAACAATAGATTTCATTTTAAGTCAAATATTGATAAATTCTTATAGGTATATGGGATAATAATAAAAAAAGATACTAAAATATAAAATGTTATTCTAATATATAGGAGTAATAAAAATATGAAATTTTATAAAATAATGCAGCAATATTGAAAAAATAACAAAACACCCTAAAAAAAGCAAAATACTTTATTGACCTAAAAAATTAACAATACGTTCTCATTTTATCAAATATTTCGTTAAATAATATCACTATTTAACATTTTATAAGATTTACATTTAAGATATAAGATATTCTTTAAAAACTAAATAATTTATAAAATTTTACATAGGCAAATTACTTAATTGATTCACTGTATGTACATGCATATGAAAAACATACATGTATATGTATGTAATACACTCATACATTTTTGTTGTTTTAACCTTTCAAAATGTAAAATTACAAAACCAACATTTTATGTTGTTATGCCCCCTCTTAATTTTTTGCATTCCTTTTACAAATTTCTAAAATACCTATAAATTCCTTCATTATTGATATTTCATAGACACAACTAATGCATTACTACCTGTTTACAAACTTATTGTTATTGTTTCTTGCTTTATATTGAATTTATTCCATATCATCCTGTTACAAACAATATGTTTAAATATATCCTGTAAAAACAATTTTTTACATACATATTTGAATATATTTTACATTCATATGATCCTCTATGTATTTATATACTTTTTTTCTAATTATATTACCTTTTACAATAAATACAAATACATATATTTTAATACTCCACATAAAAATTATAAATTTAATAAATACATACATTCAATAATTCAATTCAAAAATTGTCTAATTAAAATTTGGTTATTTCATGCATACATTTCTCCCACAATTTACATATGTACATATGAACGTTTTCAATTATTTTCTAAATAAAATTTTTTTATATCTTGCATACGTTTTTCACATTTTATAATTTTTCAAGTTCAACATAAAATGTTAAATTTTAGACCATAAGTCATTTCCTATAGTAAATAATATTTAAGTTTGATAGTAAAAATATTGTAACCTGATAGTCGCGACTATCGTTTTGTTTCGTGTTTTCGTCGGCACATATATGCTCTGCTTGCGTACATTTCATGTTCGTATATTACTGCATGGCTTCAATATTGTTGACTTCAAATAATTTGTATAAGAAAATATTTTAATATTATAGGCAAGCCATATGAAAAAAAATACTAGAAATATTTTGAACAGAACCATTTTTAAATATGCATATTTTTTAAATATGAGGTAAATGCATATTTATTGCAAAGTCAAAAATAAAAATATAAAAGCATTTACTAATATTTAAACTCTGATTTTTTCATACTTTGTTGTTAAAAAAGCAACAACAACACTGTATATTAGAAAAAGATGTACACGAGTGTGTGTAGATGTATTTGGTTTTATTCAAGATATATTAATTATAAGGTAGTGTCGTCGGCGAATTCAGAAAAACATAGCGAATTCATTTTATTTTTTATATATGGAGTTTGACAGTAGGCCTACACGTAAAAGTGCCAGCGCACTGTCAAAATACATTCCCCCCGGGGGCATGTTACCTTGGCGAGACCTCCGCCTTGGTGTTATTGCAATCCCGGGGTATAAAGAGGTGCCCAATACCTCCGGTCTGACCGGGACTGAAAAATTGGTTGTCTCAGTCATTCGTACTTCGGTCCACCGGTTACGTCTCTAGGTGCTGTTGCCGAATTAACAGAGACCATCCCATCTGCGTGCTTATAAACGGAAGTGATGTTTTACATCTCGGAAGTTAAGCAACGGGGCATGGACCGGCCAAATCTATGGACAAAAATTACTACCTGAGTTCCTCATTGAGGGATTCAGAGGCGATGGTAGACCGTTGTTCAAGTCTACCCAGTGGATGAAAAAGACCACCGTTTGCATCATGCCAGGTACTCACGTAAAGCACTTCGACATTCATTTACACTTATTACTGGTGCCCCTACAGAAAATTGCTTTAACAAAGTTAGTAAGAAGATTTTAACTCTTACAAAAGAAGTTATTCTTTATCTATTATAAAACTTTAGATCTGGTGGGACAATACTATGTAAGGACTTTAAACATATTGAGTTGAATGTAATTTTAGATTGAACCGAATTCTTGTTACCAACCTAAACTTTGATTGTAAAGATTCATGGGTGGACAGACGGACATTGTGAAGTCAAGTAAGAAAACTATTCTAAGCAGATTTTTACTAGATACGATTTTTAGTATATAATCATTATGTACTCTATAGTAGATTTTGTTAAAACAAATGTCAACAACTTTTACTGTATTGTGTTATTATGTAACCAAAATGTCATAAATTATAAATTTTAAAGAGAATTGTTATGAAACATTTTTAAATAGTTTTTATGCTATTTTTATTTTATTTATTTTTTTATTAAGAACTGTGTCAATTTATGCGTGAGTACTCAGCAGTTATTATGGTAAAATATTGAAAACAATAATTGATTTACAATGACAACTAGACATAAAAGACAAAAAGACAGACAGACAGACGGTTAGGCGAGAATTTGTTTGCATTCGAATAGAACTTAGAAATAAATTCAAGGTCAATGAATTTTCAAAAATTGTAGCAATTTACTTGTTACTTTGTTTAAGATAAATAAAATAAAACAATTAATCAAAAATTGACAAATGCAATTTAAATAATAATTTAATAAAATTCAAAAGTATATAACGTTTATTTAGCATTTTCGTTTAAATTTACTTTTATTGAAATTTATCGAAGTTTTCTTTAAGTTCTTAAAAAAAGCAACAAGTGTTTTTTGTGCAATTTTGTTTATGTGTATGGGATGTTGGTAATGTAATAAATTTAACCTAAATATTTTGCTTTGATTTGGTTTTTCTGATTCTTTTTTTTTTTCTTAATAAAAAATTTCGTGTTTTTTGTTTTTTTGTAAATTTTAACTTTTTTGTTTGAAGTTGACACCCACTGCACGATTTTATTTAACCAACAACCATGCATTCAATCTGGTTTTTTTCCGAACAACACAATTTAAGGTTTCCAATTTTGTAATTTTTTTTGTTGTTATTGTGCTCAACAAATATTTACTTTATTCATTGACCGCTGAAGGTTTTTAGCCTTAGAGTATGTTAACACGTAGAGTCAAACTGTTAGGGAATTATTTATAAAGATTTTATACCTTAGATTTGTTTTAAGTTGTTTTTTTCGGTTATATTTAATAATCATGAAAAATATATTAATATTAAAAGATTTGGGGAGTAAAAAGTTCAAATTTTATGTGAACAAAAGTATTCTTTGAAAAAATAAAACAGAAAAATGAAGAAAAGAGCTTTAGTATTAGGACTGTGACTAATCTGACAAAACCCTAAAAGTAATATTCTACAGAACTCACAAAACCTGAAACATACTATTAATACTTTAAGGATTAAGGGAAATAACTGAGTTTTTATTATTTCATATGGAAATGTATTGTTAATTATAATATATAATAAAAAATACAAAGGTACTTTTTTAACCGGTCCAGCTTACGAACGGCCACCGATAGACTAGAAATATTTTGGGAACCATTTCAAAACATAACATTTTTTGAAGATGGTAAAAATATTAAATTAAACATGATAAATCTTGTCCCCCTTACGATATTTTCTTGAAAACTGTCCACGAACGGACAACACTAAGCTCAAAGTATTTTGGGTAACATCATATTATATAACAGCGAATATTTTGATATATATATATGTATATAAAAGATGTTTCTTTAAATACCTGGAAGTTTCATCAAAATCTTCCAATTATTTGATGACAAAATTAACCTTTTATGACTTTAGTCACAAATTGTATCAAAATTGAAATCCGACTAATGTGATATTTAAACAAGTAAGAGTTTTATATTCGGCTTTGTCGAATCTTATATACCCTACATGCTAAATTTCATGTTTCTAGGTTCAATATTATAGAAAATTCAAAAAGTACCTTTTGTAGAACAAAAAAGGACCAAAAATTTCCCTTTTATGTGTTCTGATCTAATCCGGGCTCTATATACTTAATTTTATGTTTCTAGGTTCTTTATTATAGAAAATTCAAAAAGTACCTTTTGTAGAACGAAAAACTACCAAAAAAATCCCCTTTGATGTGTTCTCGTCTAATCCGGACTCTACATACTTAATTTCATGTTTAGAAGTTCATTATAATAGAAACCCCAAAAAGTACCTTTTGAAAAACGAAAAAGCACCAAAAAGTTACCTTTTATGGGTCCGATGTTTTAACCTCCGACTGCTGGTAAATCGGTCCAAAACTCTGACCTGCATGCTACCAGCTCCACTGTTACATGATTATGTGGTTCACTAGTTCGAATTTTTAGAAATTATTTGACATTCCAAGAAAAGGCCAAGGATACATTTCATCATCACTAGCATAAAGTCCCGGCAGACTGAAGTTACTGATAGCACTTCTTTTTCCCGGGATAACAATAACAGCAAGATGAGGGTCTTCCATCATATAGTACAATTTACCTCATTAATGTCTCCAAATATTTATATAAGAAAGGAAAGCTAGGATCAATAGGTTAGTAGTTACACTCATTGAAAAAATATGTATTACCGAAATGTCCCATTTTCAGCATCTGTAACTCTGAAAGTGTTTGAATGATAGAGCTGAAAATATGTGTCTGTCCTAGTGGGTATATATACCCAGCAAAAACTGGGTAATGGCTATCAGTTGTAATTACTTACCTAACAACATACTTTTCAATGACTACTACATATGGTCTGGATTACACAGAAGTAGTCTAATAAGGTTTTAGTAATAATGTGTTATATAAATACTTTCTAATTCATTAGTCATTTTGCCAGTGAAGATACATATGCTGTATATGTTTGTGCATGTGATTTACAATGACTATTTTTTCTAATTACTTGTAATTATTTGTGGTAAGTACTTGCCTCCAATGACATCAGCGTGTTAAAATAATGACTTAAAATGCTATTGTGTAAGTAAATTTTATCATTTTAACTTCTTACATGGTAATGAAAGTTTTTACTGGGTATATATACAAATGAACATGTGTTGGTTTGTATGTTTCTTTAAATTCGCACAGAGTATTCTTGTATGTCTGGAAGAGGTTATAGGATACGTTTGTTTTAAAATTTCAAATGTAATAAAGAAAATATTAAATCCGTATAAAATTTGTTTATCTGAGAATCTAATGGAAATAAATACTTAATATTTTGCACGAAAAACTTTAATTCATCTAATGATTTTTGGAGGCAAAAGAGCAAACTTTTATCTGGGGGGGGGGGTTAGGGGCTTGGAGCCCGTTTATGAATTAAATAGAAAAAATCGTATATTCGTGAAACTTTTAGAGCTAGAATTTTTTAAAATTTAAGGGTGAACTTTCAATGGGGGATTATACCAAAATTTCGTGTATTTTGGAAAGTGTTTATTTATTCAAATTTTTTATAGATATATGAAAATTTTATATTTAGACATGGGTGAAATCGATCGGTATACTTTAAGGTGGGTATTGGACCAATATTTTTGTATGTTACAAACATCAGCACAAACATATAATACCCTCCCCACTATAGTGGTGTAGGGTATAAATACATGTAAAATGTTGTTGTTGCAGAACTGCCACCACCTTATCTGAATTCGCCTTGACTGAGACTGAATGAGTTTTTAATACGAGTGAGTGCGCCTACCTCTGTTTTAATTGATTTTATTTCATATAATTCCTCTCAAAGTAAATTAATAAAGTAGCATCACTTGAACAGCTGACTGAAAAAATTCCATGCCTAATATATACGAAAAATGTCGTACATTGTACGAATCGTTCGTTATTTCGCACCACAAAATTCTTTCGTAATATATACGAAATTGTACGAAATGTTTTAGTATAATGCAAAATATTCTTGAAAAAATTAAATTACATAAATTGAATAAAGGAAATTTTAAATAAATATGGTAAAATTTACGAAATATTTATTTATTCAAACATTTTCGTTCATTTTAAAATAAATTTTCTAATTTTAGTTTAACATTTTTTTCCACACGAATTTTAAATTTTTTTTAATGAAAATAATTCGAGAATGCAGTGGACTTCCAATAGTACGTACCCTCTTTATTACGAATGTCCAATAATACGAATGGCAAAATTGTTGCATTGTCTACTCTATAGTACAAATAAAGTCGCAATTTTTCTGCTCGATAGATAAAACGCATTTTTATGGGAATTTTGGTTTTATTTACATATGAATGAAGTTTTTATTATGATTTTAATTTATTATTTCGTATTATTCACCTTAAGCTCAGTAATTTAGAAGTTTGTTTGTATTTATTATAAGTGTTTTGTGTGACCCAAGAGAAGAAATTAAATTGTATGATAACGCCAATCAGAAAAATATTGAAGCCTCAAAGGCGCTGTTATTGAAAAAGCCGTAGGAATCATTTTACAAAGTAATAAACATCAATGTTAAATTATGGATTTTTCTAATAAGTAAAATTGTATTTATATATCTATGAACTGTCAATTTTGAAAATAGTATGACTCCACATAGTAAATATTACGAAAATAGAAGTTACGAAATTTTTTTCGTAAAGTTTAGCATGGATTATTTTCAGTGTAGACAAATGAACAAGTTGTTAAATTTTGTTTTGAGTTTTGAATTGTTAACATTGTTTATTTATGTCTCCATTTTTAAATGGTGTTTTGCTATTTGTTAAAAGTTGAAAAAGTGAATTATAAGTGGGTTTAAAGTAGTTTAAATCCTTAATATTTTCAACTTAAAAGTAATATTTTGTTTATGTTTTGTTCACATTGTTGTTAAAGGAAATTTTTGTTAAATTTTATTTTGACACAATATTGAATTATTTCATAAACAAAATACATGTTGTTTGTTCTAAATTTTGTTGTACAACAAGGGATTTCGCTACTTTATTAATTTACTATGATTCCTCATTTACAATTCCACCTCCTTCCTTACAGAGATCACAAAAATAAGCGACATTCTCTTTGTTTACTAAATTCATAAATTGATTTTATATATCTTAGCACACTTGTCACACTCAATGTTATCTTCAGTTGCTTTCACATCCCTTTAACATTGTTCACAAATTATTATACTCTCCACCACCATTAGTGGTGATAGAGGGTATATGTAAGTTTGTCATTCCGTGTGTAACACAAAGAAATAAGGTTCTTATGAAATTCTGAGTCGATTTAGCTATGTCCGTCTGTCTGTGTAAAACACGCTCACGTTAAAACGAATATTCATTACCTATATACCTCCCATACAAAAATACATATTCCCTGAAAATTAGTTTTTTGTTAATAACTTCCATGGGTCTGTTGATATTTTCACAAAATTTTACAAATTAAAATCTTATGTCAATACAATTCATTGAGAGAAAAAAGTTTCTGGTTCGGTCCGTAATTGAACATAGCTCCCATACAAGGTCATCTCCCGAAAATCACTTAAACGCGCATACCTCATTACTAAGTAAAGATATCAATATAAAATTTGGAATAAGTATTGGTCATATGCACAGAAATATTACTGTGAAAGTTTTTTCCGATCGGTCCATAATTGGTCATTATCCCATAAAAGGCTCCCACCTGAAAATCACTTAAACGCGCAAAACTCATTGTTAAACTAAAATATTACTGTAAAATTGTTTTCCTATCGCACAGTGGGGCAGAATGTAATTTTTTGGAAATAAATCTGGCATTTCTAAACGGCTGATCCGATCGGGATAAAATTTGGCGTGAGCGTAGCCAAGGACTGATTGGAGCGGTTATGCTTCAAATCGAAAATCGCAGGCAGTGTTTTCTCATGGGAATCTAAGAACCAAGCTACAGAAGCCTAGAATAGCACAGACGCTGAATATATGGCGCTTTTATAACCGTCAAATGAAGTCGTTTTTTAAGAAACTCCTGAGTAAAGTATTGCCCAGAGAAGATTTCAAAATATATGGACACAACCTTGATGCTACACATTAGTTAAAAAATCTATTTATCATAGTAGAAGTAAACATATTGATATAAAATATCACAATATTAGAAATTTAATTGGTTTGCAATATTGTAATAGTAATTTCCAATATTTCTGATATATTCACAAAGCATTTATCTAAAGATAATAATGTCAAATTAGTAGAAGCTTAAGGCTTTGCTAATTTATGAATTTATTTATAATTCTTTATTTAAAATATATGTCTTGAATACAGCCCTGCTCTACAACACTATATTTTACCCCTTGTTTTGTAATAAAAAATAAAAACGTGCTTGGTATCGTGAAGAGTGTATTCCATTTTTATAAATTTTACACACCGTGTAATTATACTACTACTTATAATGCTTCACACGATATTTTTGAAATTGTGATATCATACCTTTTGCAAATTTTGCACTAATACGTAAGTCCATAAGAATAGTTGTTGAGAAAATGGACGGAATTGCTATAGTGGGCGTGGAACTCTCCATAAGAATAAAATCGTAAATCCGTATATCTTAGAATATATAACAGCTAGAGTCCTCAAATTTTGTCGAAACCACTTTAGTGTAAATGTGATTATTTAAGGAAAAAAGGGGCGGACTAGCAGTAAGGGCGTGGTACCTCCCATATAAATTGAATACAAAAATTCGCCTATCTGGGAAACTTTTTGAGTTAGAATTTTAAAATTTTGCACGAAGAACTTAACATCCATGTAAAATTTTGGTAATAAATTAGCGGACTATCAATGGGGGTGTTGCACCTCCCATATAAACAAAGAACTTTTATATCCATCTAAACATTTTGGAGAAAAAAGCGGACTCATTAGGGAGAATGGAACCCTCATATTAATAGGGGGTAGAAAAAATCGTATGTCTGGGAAACTATTATAGCAAAAATTCTAAAATTTTTCACTTTCAATTTTTTTTTTGGAAAATTATTCGAAAGAATCCTTTGATAACACATATATTTGATAAACCTGCTACATATATATGTATGTACAAAACTTAGCATTTGAGATAACCCATTAATAAAATGTTCGTTAATTTTGATATTTCAGCAATTAATGGATAGATTTTGTTAATTTTCATAAGAAACTTTCCCAAACATATAAATTAGGTCTAATTCTAACGCTTGTATACATTAAAATATTTATTTGGAATATATTTTTAACGATAAAAACGAATTATTAAGAAAAATAAGTATGTATATCAGCCAAGCGCAGAAAGAGGAAATGTTATTGTAGTGGTGAGAAAATACTAAAAAAAAATATTTCCTAATTACGCTTGTTTGTAATCCAATTTTATAACCAGTAAAATGGTAAATTTTATAAATAAAATGTATTCAAAGAAAAGAAAAAAGATTAAATTTGTTAATATTTGTATATAGCTTGTTCCAGAACTATTCTGCCTAAAAAGAATTAACGAATTTACACTTCGTACTTGTAACAGAAAAAACTATATTGCTCTTTCAGAAAAAACTATATTGCTCTTTCAATAAATAAAAAATTTCAAAAATTTTTGTTTTCAATGTAGGGAAGAAGGGGGATCAAAGCCATAGGGGCACATCTGTCAATAGCGAAATGAAATAAAGTGAAAGTGAAATAAACAATGAATATCTGGTTTATTATACTTTGTTTAATGAATTAAAGTATAAAACAGCAAAATAAGTTTTTATTTTTGTAATTTCAAATCTGCCCTTGGTGCATTTACCTCATGGATGGGGTGTTATCGCCCGCGTTTTTAGTCGGTGCGGAAAAGTTAAAAAAATATGTACATAAGGATGACTTAGGAAAGATTGAAAGGAATAAAAACTAAAGCCAACATATATAAGTATCCGAACCAAGAAAAAATTAAGAATTTGTGGTTTTAATTTGAGGCCACCTCAAAGAAAGTGGCTATGGTCCCCCTTCTACCCTACTTTTTTAACAAATAATTTATTTGACAATTTTTTTTTCTATTTGCAAGGAAAAACATTTTCTGGCTAAAACCGACAAGTTCTGGCAAAGAGAAAACTGTTATAATTTCTCAATTTTGTTGTCTTTTACAATTTCTGATAAAAACCTGCAAACATGGCAAGTAAAAGAACACAGCTAATGTTTAAAAAGTATTAAAAATATTGTTTTTATTAATTTTTATTATTATGCATTCCTGAAAAGTTTTTGAAGTGTTCGAATTTTTTGCAAGTTATTCTCTTGTTTGCAAACGATGTTATTGTTTTTACAAATTTTGTTAGCAATTTTGAAACAAAGCGACATCAACCTACTTTGTTGAATGCTGTTAAGCAACTATATTTTTGTAATTTTTACGCTCTTTCTAAAGCTACGTTCAGAACTGTAAAATATTTGGTCCAAATTTTGTTATAAAATATTTATAAAGTTGCGTCAAACAAATGCAATATTTATTTCATGTTCAGACTTGAATAAAATATTTGATCGTATTGTTTTATCAAACAGTGCAAAAATAATTTGGTTCAAACACACACATGTTTTGCAGCCACAGTATATCGTATATTTTCATGCAAGAAAAAAAACAATTTGGCAATTTGTTTTAATTTTAACTATTTTTATTAGGTTTAAAATTAAATTTTTATAATAAAAGTGTATAATATTAATATATAACACGATTGAAAAAACTTTGTTTGTCGAATTTGAACATAAAATATTTCATGTTAACACAAACAGCAATGCGGATGATTTTCATAAAACAAATTTATTTGCTGGTAAATAAATATTTTCTCATTGTTTCATCAATCAGACACACCAAAAGTCAAATAATTTACGTCATAAATAAAATAATTATTTGATCTTGCAAACCAAATGTAAAATCAAACAGCGTCAATGACAGCTGTTCTTTGTTTATTTTCTGAAAAAGACTGTTATCACCTCATACAAAAATGTAAATAGTCGGTTATATGACTGGTTTTATTTTATTTTTTTATAAAATATAAATCTCAGACAAAGTTGTGTCATTTAATTGAAATTCAAGCAATTGCGTAAATTAATGATAATTATTATTTTTGTTGTTTGTTTTGTTATTTATTGGTTGGTAACAACATACTATATATAGTTATACTACATAATATATGCATCTATAGTCTAGTTTGCAGTCTAGTCTAACGGTTCCCAAATTACAATTAAATAAGAGATACTGTTATCTCGGAGTATGAAGTTAGGCCACATTTCATAATTCAAGGACAAGCTTATCGCAGATTTAAGTTTGTCAAATTGTAAACAAAAGTGTTCTTGTTTGGAAGGACTAAAATAATATATTTCCAAAACAGAGGTGACTCTTTATTCGTCTTCAATACGTTAATCCAGGTAATTTTAAATATAAATATTCCATTCCGAAGTGATACGCAGATTTTAACTTGATTTTGTAGACCAATGTTTTTAAATTAAACATCAGAAAATGCATAAATAGTCAAAACCATGCAGTAAAATTCACAGTACTTCGCAAAGAGTTCAAGTCATATAGTATGCGGATAAACGCATTCCGCAACAATTGATGAAGAAACTTTTTCGTTACCTTAAAGAAAAATGAACGTGAAAGATCTCAAGATCATAAAATTAAACATCATGTTTACATTTCAACAATGAAGTCATTCTTTCTTCAAAAACAGGCAATTGAAACTTCTCAATGTACGGGAATATTTTATAGAAATGACATATCTACATCTGTTTGACCTTGGGATTTATGGACTATGACAATTTTGGATGAACAATTACATATTTAGAACAATAAGATATCCACCATCTATCTCTTTTCCACTTGCACAAGGTATAGAAATGTAATTTGTATTTTTTTGTGGTAAAATTTTTATGAAAAACAATATTAAATGAAATTTTAGAATATATAGAAGTTATTATTCAATGAAATAGTTTTTTAGCAAATAAAAATGTTTCAAGAAAAACAGCTGATATTTTGTTTGCTTTTCAAAAATATTTTGTGTTCACATTACAGCCAACAAATATTTGATAAAAAACGTCAAATATCTGGCAGGTGTGAACGTACCTTAAGAGTTTTATTTACGATAGGGTTGTAAACATGAGAATTGCAGAATGTCTTCGTAATTGGAACAATATGAACGGGCAAAGCTGATGTATATACATACATACATACATACATACATACATACATACATACATACATACATACATACATACATACATACATACATACATACATACATACATACATACATACATACATACATACATACATACATACATACATACATACATACATACATACATACATACATACACACATACATACATACATATGCATATGAATAAAACAAATGTTTATTTAGTTTAGATGTATATAATTCTTAATTATTATTTAAAGTATCCGAATAACGATTATTTTACGCCAAAATAAACATTATTATTGATGAATTTGTTTGATATTTGACCAATTTTAACGAAGGCGAATATATTTTTCATTGGTATAGCACTAATCAATTGGGGTATTCACACGGTGTGCTATCAAGTCGTATTGCTATGGGAGGGCTTACGTATATTCCATGGTCATGGTCTCTCTGGCTTGGGAGACTATTAATGCTCTTTCTCACGGGTGGTCATGACTCTAAAGGAATATATAACTTATGGTTGCTCATCCTGTCAGAGCTGTGTCTATCGATAGGTGGAACCTTGTCTATTGATGCATAACAGGACAAAGATGATACGTGACTGCCCATTGCAGGTTCGCTCTTGGTTGATAAGAGCTTTAACCGTTTGGAGTGGCACTTTATAATTGCACTTTTAAGGTCAAGGCTAGTGGTAGTTGTGCACACTTACTTATGAGGGTTGCTCACAGCAGTCATATTTTTTCATGTTATTATTTTATGATATACTAGCTTATACCCGGTATGCTTCGCTACCCCTATCGAAATTAACTACATAATCAAAAAAAAATTATTTAGTTACTAAAATTATAAAATTTTTCTTAATGTTCATTATAATTTCTCTTGGTGACAATATATTTCATTTAAATTCTGAAATAATACATTAATAATACATTTGCTTCTTACTTGCTAATATTTAATATATACCTTTAGTCTTAAAGAATATTCTTATTTTAATGCCTTGGGATATACAATATTTTTTTACCCTCTAGTATATAAATAAAAAACCCACTTAACGATTTTGAAAATTCTAACCACACTAGTTTTCAAGATTAACAATATGTTACATATGAGAGATGCCAAGCAAATTCTATCTATCTATGAAAATTTGAATTATATAACAGTTTTCAAGACATACGAAATTTTGTATTTAAATTCATATACATATGTGGTGCCAAGTCCCTCACTGAAATCCCGCCCATTATTTTCTAAATGTTCACATGAATGTCAAAGTTATTCATATTAAATTTGAGGATTCTAGCTCTAATAGTTTCCTAGATAACTATTTTTTCTATTTAATTCATGTGGGGCTTCAAGCTGATGAATCTAGTTCTACATTTTCCTAGATAAACAATATTTTGTATTTTATTCATAGTCCACATTAAAAGTTCACTCGTTATACTCTAAATGTTCAGATGAAAGTAAAAAATTCTTCAAGTGAAAATTAATGATTCTTTCTCTAACAGTTTCTCAGATATAAGGTTTGCTCTGAATATTAATGTTCTTCGTGCAAAATTTTAAGAATTTAGTTGTATAAGTTGTATAAGATTCTAACTGTAATAGTTTCCAATATAAACGAATTTTTGCATTTAATTTATATGGAAGGTGCCACGCCCCTCTAACGCCAGTCCTCCCACATTTTATCCTAAATAATCATATTGACACTAAAGTGGCTCCGACAAAATTTTAGGAATCTAACTGTTACATTATCTCAAGATAAACGAATTTTTGTATTTAATTAATATGGAAGGTGCCGCTCCCATCATGGGTAGTCCGCCAATTTATTACTTAAAATATTTACATGGATGTTGAAGTTATTCGTGCAAAAATTTAAGATTCTAACTGTAATAGTTTCCAAGATAAACGAATTTTTGTATTTAATTTATATGGGAGGTGCCACGCCCCCTAACTCTAGTCCGCCCACTTTGTATCCCATATAATCATATTGACATAATGTGGGCGTGGCTCCTCGCCCACTTGAAAATTCAAAATCAAGCAAATCGGTTCAGCCGTTTAGTAGTCTATAGCGTTCTAACATACAAACACACATTCATTTTTATATATAGATGACGACCGTGTGAATCCCCTAAATATAATTAACATAATTAATAACTTTATGGTATTTTATTTAACCAAAAAACTATGAAATCAAATGAGTTTAGCATCATTTGGGTGACAGACGTCCATTTCCAAATTGTCTAAAAATGATGCTGGCCAAGTATTCATCTATTAATTCAATATTGCCTAAATTTGAGTTTTTCTGGGATTTAATTTACAAATTTGTAAACGTTAAAATTATTCTTTCTGGATTAAAAAAAATAACAGTGATAATTAGTTTTCGTTATCAACCTAAAATTAACGGCAAAAGCTTTATTTGAGATTAAGTTTGTTAAAAATCAACTTATTGTTGGCTTAAATGGTGGAGCCTACAATAAAATTCTTGTATTTGTCAATGGTTTATTGAAGGTAGGTATCATGGCATAATTTTAGATGTAGTCTTAATTCTGTGTTTTCGGCCTTTCCATGGAATGATTTGACTTGGCGTCGATCCAGAGAACAACACAATCGGGGACCGGAAGCCCGCACAACAGAGTTTCGGACCTTGCATTTTTAAAGTAATCGAAAGGAAGGGAATGCCGTTTAAAAGACTGATGTACGGTAAAGTTTTATTTTATTTTTTATAAAATATAAATCTCAGACAAAGTTGTGTCATTTAATTGAAATTCAAGCAATTGCGTAAATTAATGATAATTATTATTTTTGTTGTTTGTTTTGTTATTTATTGGTTGGTAACAACATACTATATATAGTTATACTACATAATATATGCATCTATAGTCTAGTTTGCAGTCTAGTCTAACGGTTCCCAAATTACAATTAAATAAGAGATACTGTTATCTCGGAGTATGAAGTTAGGCCACATTTCATAATTCAAGGACAAGCTTATCGCAGATTTAAGTTTGTCAAATTGTAAACAAAAGTGTTCTTGTTTGGAAGGACTAAAATAATATATTTCCAAAACAGAGGTGACTCTTTATTCGTCTTCAATACGTTAATCCAGGTAATTTTAAATATAAATATTCCATTCCGAAGTGATACGCAGATTTTAACTTGATTTTGTAGACCAATGTTTTTAAATTAACATCAGAAAATGCATAAATAGTCAAACCATGCAGTAAAATTCACAGTACTTCGCAAAGAGTTCAAGTCATATAGTATGCGGATAAACGCATTCCGCAACAATTGATGAAGAAACTTTTTCGTTACCTTAAAGAAAAATGAACGTGAAAGATCTCAAGATCATAAAATTAAACATCATGTTTACATTTCAACAATGAAGTCATTCTTTCTTCAAAAACAGGCAATTGAAACTTCTCAATGTACGGGAATATTTTATAGAAATGACATATCTACATCTGTTTGACCTTGGGATTTATGGACTATGACAATTTTGGATGAACAATTACATATTTAGAACAATAAGATATCCACCATCTATCTCTTTTCCACTTGCACAAGGTATTGAAATGTAATTTGTATTTTTTTGTGGTAAAATTTTTATGAAAAACAATATTAAATGAAATTTTAGAATATATAGAAGTTATTATTCAATGAAATAGTTTTTTAGTAAATATATATTTGTAGGTTGACAAATAAAAATGTTTCACGAAAAACAGCTGATATTTTGTTTGCTTTTCAAAAATATTTTGTGTTCACATTACAGCCAACAAATATTTGATAAAAAACGTCAAATATCTGTCAGGTGTGAACGTACCTTAAGAGTTTTATTTACGATAGGGTTGTAAACATGAGAATTGCAGAATGTCTTCGTAATTGGAACAATATGAACGGGCAAAGCTGATGTATATACATACATACATACATACATACATACATACATACATACATACATACATACATACATACATACATACATACATACATACATACATACACACATACATACATATGCATATGAATAAAACAAATGTTTATTTAGTTTAGATGTATATAATTCTTAATTATTATTTAAAGTATCCGAATAACGATTATTTTACGCCAAAATAAACATTATTATTGATGAATTTGTTTGATATTTGACCAATTTTAACGAAGGCGAATATATTTTTCATTGGTATAGCACTAATCAATTGGGGTATTCACACGGTGTGCTATCAAGTCTTATTGCTATGGGAGGGCTTACGTATATTCCATGGTCATGGTCTCTCTGGCTTGGGAGACTATTAATGCTCTTTCTCACGGGTGGTCATGACTCTAAAGGAATATATAACTTATGGTTGCTCATCCTGTCAGAGCTGTGTCTATCGATAGGTGGAACCTTGTCTATTGATGCATAACAGGACAAAGATGATACGTGACTGCCCATTGCAGGTTCGCTCTTGGTTGATAAGAGCTTTACCGTTTGGAGTGGCACTTTATAATTGCACTTTTAAGGTCAAGGCTAGTGGTAGTTGTGCACACTTACTTATGAGGGTTGCTCACAGCAGTCATATATTTTCATGTTATTATTTTATGATATACTAGCTTATACCCGGTATGCTTCGCTACCCCTATCGAAATTAACTACATAATCAAAAAAATTATTTAGTTACTAAATTATAAAATTTTTCTTAAATGTTCATTATAATTTCTCTTGGTGACAATATATTTCATTTAAATTCTGAAATAATACATTAATAATACATTTGCTTCTTACTTGCTAATATTTAATATATACCTTTAGTCTTAAAGAATATTCTTATTTTAATGCCTTGGGATATACAATATTTTTTTACCCTCTAGTATAAATAAAAAACCCACTTAACGATTTTGAAAATTCTAACCACAATAGTTTTCAAGATTAACAATATGTTACATATGAGAGATGCCAAGCAAATTCTATCTATCTATGAAAAATTTGAATTATATAACAGTTTTCAAGACATACGAAATTTTGTATTTAATTCATATACATATGTGGTGCCAAGTCCCTCACTGAAATCCCGCCCATTATTTTCTAAATGTTCACATGAATGTCAAAGTTATTCATATTAAATTTGAGGATTCTAGCTCTAATAGTTTCCTAGATAACTATTTTTTCTATTTAATTCATGTGGGGGCTTCAAGCTGATGAATCTAGTTCTACATTTTCCTAGATAAACAATATTTTGTATTTTATTCATAGTCCCCATTAAAAGTTCACTCGTTATACTCTAAATGTTCAGATGAAAGTAAAAATTCTTCAAGTGAAAATTAATGATTCTTTCTCTAACAGTTTCTCAGATATAAGTTTGCTCTGAATATTAATGTTCTTCGTGCAAAATTTTAAGAATTTAGTTGTATAAGTTGTATAAGATTCTAACTGTAATAGTTTCCAATATAAACGAATTTTTGCATTTAATTTATATGGAAGGTGCCACGCCCCTCTAACGCCAGTCCTCCCACATTTTATCCTAAATAATCATATTGACACTAAAGTGGCTCCGACAAAATTTTAGGAATCTAACTGTTACATTATCTCAAGATAAACGAATTTTTGTATATAATTAATATGGAAGGTGCCGCTCCCATCATGGGTAGTCCGCCAATTTATTACTTAAAATATTTACATGGATGTTGAAGTTATTCGTGCAAAAATTTAAGATTCTAACTGTAATAGTTTCCAAGATAAACGAATTTTTGTATTTAATTTATATGGGAGGTGCCACGCCCCCTAACTCTAGTCCGCCCGTGGGCGGACGTGAGTGGGCGAGGGCGTGGCTCCTCGCCCACTTGAAAATTCAAAATCAAGCAAATCGGTTCAGCCGTTTAGTAGTCTATAGCGTTCTAACATACAAACACACATTCATTTTTATATATAGATGACGACCGTGTGAATCCCCTAAATATAATTAACATAATTAATAACTTTATGGTATTTTATTTAACCAAAAAACTATGAAATCAAATGAGTTTAGCATCATTTGGGTGACAGACGTCCATTTCCAAATTGTCTAAAAATGATGCTGGCCAAGTATTCATCTATTAATTCAATATTGCCTAAATTTGAGTTTTTCTGGGATTTAATTTACAAATTTGTAAACGTTAAAATTATTCTTTCTGGATTAAAAAAAATAATAGTGATAATTAGTTTTCGTTATCAACCTAAAATTAACGGCAAAAGCTTTATTTGAGATTAAGTTTGTTAAAAATCAACTTATTGTTGGCTAAAATGGTGGAGCCTACAATAAAATTCTTGTATTTGTCAATGGTTTATTGAAGGTAGGTATCATGGCATAATTTTAGATGTAGTCTTAATTCTGTGTTTTCGGCCTTTCCATGGAATGATTTGACTTGGCGTCGATCCAGAGAACAACACAATCGGGGACCGGAAGCCCGCACAACAGAGTTTCGGACCTTGCATTTTTAAAGTAATCGAAAGGAAGGGAATGCCGTTTAAAAGACTGATGTACGGTAAAGTCACTAATTCGGAGTAAGTACGGAGCTGTTGCCGAATATAACAAATATATTACAAAGAGGAGGGACTGTTGGAAATAAGTTGATGTGAAGTATATATATGATACGGTTTGAATGTAGGGGTCGTACTCTGCCGTATACCTAGACTGAGTGGAAGGTATCTTTTAGAAGTGATACCATTGATTTTTTTCCTTATCCAGGTTTTACTGTTCAGATTTAAATTATACCAGATACGTAGTAACTCTTGGTGCTGTTGCAACTATCTGCGTGGTTGTAAAGAGTGAAGAGATCTTTTACTTGCGTAAAGTACTTGTACATACAGTGAATCAACTAAGTAATAAGTAGCTAAGTAATATACAGTGAATCAACTAAGTAATTTACTTATGTTTAATTTTACAAATTTGAAGAAATAATTTTATCTGAACAATTATTTTTAGAAAATTATGCAATTTGCATAAAAATATCTTATATTTAAATTTTTTAACATAAAAGAAAAATCGAGATTTTTAATAAAATGTGAATGTATGTTAATTTTTTAGTCAATAAAGTTTTTTGCTTTTTACGGTTTTTGTTAATTTTATAACACTGCTTTTATAAGATTTTAAATCTTTTTTACTCCTATATATTTAAAAAAACTATTTTTAGATATTTTAGTAGTGATACGTCTAAATTTGGACATTTCTTAACCGATTTATTGTCCTATATATCTATAAGAATTCATTAATATTTGACATAAAAATCTAACGTTTCTTTGATTTTATTTCGAAAATAATTAATAATTTCGAATTGGATATTATGTATCTAGAAGAATACTAGAAAATCAATGGATTTGAACACAAAAAAGTTTTAAGTGTGTTAAAAAACTTTATATTATAACAAATCTGTGTTTTTTTGTCATTTTGTATAGATAAACAAAAACTACTCTATTTGAGGAGTATTATGTAAATTTTATTTAGAATTATATAATATTGATTTTTATTCAATAAAGCTATATGGGGATATGGGGATATCACCGTATACCACTATAGAACTATAACATGCTAAAATCTTGATTTTATAATATTTTGAATGATTTATTTTATGAATAAAATACAGTAAGCGTGTTTGGATCTGGATAGTTATTCTTGATTTGTGTTCTAAATATATAGTGTATGTGTTCTTTCGTATATGGACTTTGGAGAAGATTAATGAGGAGTTCAATAGCATTCCTTGAATACAAGCCGCTTCCCTATCGTAGTTAAAGATTTTGAAAGACCACTCAGTGTGCTTTTTCTGATATTTCTTTGGATTACTTTATCAATTACTTTACATTTATACCCTACACCACTTTAGTGGGGAGGGTATTTTGGGTTTGTGCTGATGTTTGTAACGCACAATTATATTGGTCCTATAATACCCTTTAATTATACCAATCGGCTCAGAATCATTTTCTAAGTATAAACTACATGTCGCAATTTTGAAAATAACTCAATGAAATTTACAAAGGACGAAGCCTTTTGAAAATGATTAATGATCGGTCCATCATTCTACCTAGCCCGTACAGGGCTTGTAAACCTTATAATCAAACTACAGCCTCGC
This sequence comes from Lucilia cuprina, assembly GCF_022045245.1. Lineage (NCBI taxonomy): Eukaryota > Metazoa > Arthropoda > Insecta > Diptera > Calliphoridae > Lucilia > Lucilia cuprina. The sequence goes on along the minus strand of NC_060949.1, from coordinate 10,497,126 downwards.
GCGACTATAACTTCTTACTTGTTTATAATGGTATTGATAAACATTTTTATATATGTATTTCGTTGATTTACATTTGTTCTAAAAACTAAACTAATTTTTACATTGGAATTGCTCCATTATTTTCCTTAAAACTTTTATTAACGTAAATTACTTCTCTGTTTCCCACATCGAGGATATGATTTTTGAAGATTACAATTGAAAAATACTTAACAAGTGCCCTTTTAACAAAAAAATACATTTTAAAAAGTAATTTGAAAAAAAACCCAACGAAATTAACTAGAATTCTAATAATTTTATTTATTAATTTTTATAATTTTATTGTCCTGCAAATTCTGATGAAAAGTAATAAAATGCACCAAAATTTGTATTTTAATATATTTCACGGTTTTCCCATTTTACAAAATATATATTTTTTATTGCAAAAATTAAATTTATTCGATAGGCAAAAAACTTAGTTGATTTACTGATTATGGCCCGGTGGAACCGTGTAAAATATTTCCAGCTGCGTGTAAGAAGCACAAAAGTGTGTTGGTGAGTCATCCGAAAATCCGTTTTTAAAATTTGTTTACTTTTTTGTACAATTATAATAAACATAATTTTTTGAATTTTTGTTTTTAATAAAAAGAATTTAACAAATAAAAAAATGTATAAACAAATTTTGACAGATAGAAAATTAACAAGTTAGACTGCTATATTCGGCTTGGCCGAATCTTAAATACCCTCCATCAGCTACTTTTACATTAATACATTTCTAATTTATCAAATATTTGTAAATGAGTTTTCTCATATCTAAAATAGAAAAATCCCAAGATTTAAATCTATTTTATTTTATTTTTATTTATTTATTTATTCATTTATTTTGTAATATTAGCCTTCGCGGCCAAAATAACAATAATACGTAGTAATAATAAAATAAATACCTGAGATCAATGAGAAGTAATATAATTAAATGTAATTCTTTAATAATCATCTATTTTATCTATTACAATTCCAAGATTTATTGAACATTACGGATTTCGAGAAAACCCCATTTTTATGTAATATTTTGCAAAATTAGCCTTTTTATTATATTGTTGTGTATTTTAAATGGAACCTTTTGTAAATTTATTAGTCCACATATTTCTAAATAAAAATTAAGATTTTCATGCAATTTGGACGCCATTAACCCATAAACTTTAAAGGTCAAAGGTCAAATTTTGTAATATTTGCATTTTTTGATGGAAACTAGTCGAAATTGTTTTTATTTTTAGGTAGATTATCATAAAACTTAAGAAATTTATTTATTAACAACCGATATTTACAATAATAGTGAAAAAAAAATAAATTAACCCTTAAACGGCCTTGGGGTCAAAATGACCCCGATGTTTTAAAAACATGCCAATTTGGACATATTTCAATACAACCCGTTTGCAATCCCATTAATTCAGCAAATTGATAAAAAAACAATTGGGTATTAACCAATTTTAAAGGTTCAGCGAAAAATGTATTTAAATATTATTTGCATTAAATATTTTAAAATAAAAATAAAACTGGAAAATTATATCACAAATATAAATTATGATATCTTAGTTTTTAATAAGAAATTTACCTACACCGATTACAAAAAGTATTACTGAAAAAATACTTTGGTTCAAATTGACACCATATTCAAAAAGGTTTAATGCCTAAATTTTTTAAGCTTAATTAATGGGATTGCAAACGGTTTTTATTGAAATATGTCCAAATTGGCATGTTTTTAAAACATCGGGGTCATTTTGACCCCAAGGCCGTTTAAGGGTTAATTTATTTTTTCACTATTATTGTAAATATCGCTTGTTAATAAATAAATTTCTTAAGTTTTATGATAATCTACCTAAAAATAGAAACAATTTCGACTAGTTTCCATCAAAAATTGCAAATATTACAAAATTTGACCTTTGACCTTTAAAGTTTATGGGTTAATGGCGTCCAAATTGCATGAAACTCTTGATTTTTATTTAGAAATATGTGGACTAATAAATTTACAAAAGGTTCCATTTAAAATACACAACAATATAATAAAAAGGCTAATTTTGCAAAATATTACATAAAAATGGGGTTTTCTCGAAATCCGCTGAATTCAAATTGCAGGTACGGGCAAACTATAAGAGGTATTGACCTAATTTTTTTACTGTTTTATTCCCTAATCTGTTGTCCATAAATCCCTATGAGTTCTCCCAAAAATATTGAAATTTGTTTAACAAAGTATCAAAAAAACTAAAATTTGAATTTTGAAACGACCGTTAAAAATATCAAAATTTTTCGACCATAGCTGAGAACAGGTTTACGTTATTATATAAGGACAAAAACTCATATTCAAGTAACTACAGATATATTTTAAGTAATACAATTGTTTTATTAGAATATTTTCAAAAATATGTTTATTTTTTTATCACATTTCGAATTCAAGTGCTCTGAGACACGATAATGGCC
>NC_060949.1:10484675-10489675 GCF_022045245.1 Lucilia cuprina | reverse complement strand
AGGAAAACGAAGAACATTTTGGGTGAATTTGGTTAAATTCTATTGCTTTATTTTATCGTGAGCATGTTTTACACCATACATCGTCAGAGCGTAAAATTTTCTTCCCACACTAACACTACTTCACTTTGTGTTTTTGTATTCCATACACTGAAAGAAAAGTTTGTAAAATTTTTTACTATTTATATTGTGACTTCACTACTTTACAGTGTACTTTATTATAAATAACAAACATTAACATTTCTGGATTTTTTTATGAATAGGATTGGAAAACATTGCTCTCGAAAATGCATTTATTTGCAAATTTTAGATACGTAATGAATCTTAATATATACTCTATGTAAATAAAAGTAAAGAAAAAATGGAAGATTTTGAAAAATGAAGAAAATAATGAATCGTTAGGTGTATAAAAATATCAACGACATAAACTGCTAAACAAATGTAATATCCGCTACTATGTTAATTCTAGATATACAAGCCTATTTACAACATTATTTCATACATATTTCAATTCAACATATTTTCAATTAGTTGACATTTATAGTACTGTATATGAGTGCAAATCTCTATAGGAGGATATTTTTATACACCTAACGATTCATTATTTTCTTCATTTTTCAAAATCTTCCATTATTTCTTTACTTTTATTTACATAGAGTATATATTAAGATTCATTACTATCTAAAATTTGCAAATAAATGCATTTTCGAGAGCAATGTTTTCCAATCCTATTCATAAAAAAATCCAGAAATGTTAATGTTTGTTATTTATAATAAAGTACACTGTAAAGTATTGAAGTCACAATAAAAATAGTAAAAAATTTTACAAACTTTTCTTTCAGTGTATGGAATACAAAAACACAAAGTGAAGTAGCGTTAGTGTGGGAAGAATATTTTACACTCTGCCGATGTATGCTCTAAACAAACATAAAGTATTGTGTTTGTTGCGGTTGTTGCCTAAACGCTATCACCTTACTTATTACATCATGGTTGGTATTTTAGGCTGTTTGACGTTTATGAATACAATTTTTGTGAATTATGGTTAATAAACCCAAAATAAATTTGTATTAATACAGCCATAAGTCTTTAGGACAAATAATTTTACAGTGTTTAATTTAAAATTGATTTAACTACCTTTTTGAAATACTATTTATAACAACGTTAGAGTCCTATAAAGCTTCCCTTTTGCAACTTTGTTGGAAGATTCTAACGAGTAACCGCTAACGGTGCTTAAATATTGTTTGGCAACAAATTTATGCTTGTTTCGTTTGACATTATAAATCACTTTTTGATTTGTCTACGACACAAGCACTACGTGCAATTACATTTACAAAACCATCTACTTCTACAAGGTAATATTTTGGTTTAAATAAAAAGAGATCTTCATCTCTAATAAATTTGAAATACATTTGCTTTATTTTTATATAAAATCTTGGGAAACTTGTTGGAGCTGAACATACAGTTAAAATTATATTTTGTAATACCCCAAAAAGGCCAGTATTTACCAACAACTGGGCAGAAGTCCCCTGCCCGAATTCTGACTGTTCATAAAATGTTTTTTAACAAGTAGAATATCAGCAAACATACGGGTTATAAGATTAAAGTTTTCCAAAATTTGTTGTAATAATAGTATTTGGTTTTACGGTCCATTTTTTAAATGTTTACTTAACTTACATCCTCGTCGATTTTAATACACTCATTTCCTTCAGTATGCTTCTGACTTATTGCGAACCTCAAAAGATCCTGAAAAACAATTATTTCTATTATAAATTCATAAAATTACAACAATGCAAACCTGGAGATTTTTTGGTGTTCGCTTGTCCATTTCAATGTATTTAAAATGTTTTAAAAGAAATAGAACGTGTTTTAAAAGGTGAATTCATATAAGGTGGTGTTCAAGACGAATTCATATAAGGTGGTTTAATTCAATCAGCTGATAATTTTTTTTCTTAATTCGCCTGGTTTACGTAGCTGTCAAAGCAAGGCGAATTCAGATCATGATATATTAATTATAAGGTAGTGTTATCAGAACAGCTGATCGTTTTTGCTACTATGTTCATTTTTCGCCATGGTGTAGAATTAATGTCAAACTTTGTTTACATTTTGTAAATGTCAAACTTTGTTTTCATTTTGTTAATGTCAAATTTGTGATTAAAGTGAAATTGTGTGATTAAAGACAAAATGTATGCTGTTAAATTCGTTTAAGTTTTAAAACCAATAATAATACTACACGAAATTAGTTTTATTTTTAAAAACATCAAATTAAATTACAAACAGATTCAAATTTATAAACATTTTTTGTTTAACAAAAATTCGCTTTGATTTATTTGTCAGCTGTTTTTGACATTTTTCCCTGACAGCCAATTCGCCTTCAAGTGCAGGCACAATGTCAAACTACATATAAAAAAATATAACCAATTCGCTCGGTATTCTGAATTCGCCGATGACTCTACCTTATAAAATTAATATACCTTGATTCAGATAAGGTGGTGGCAGTTCTGAAACAACAACATTACCCATGTATTTTGTTTTTGCTTTTGGTTTTCGTAAATGTCAAAAACCATAAATTCGGCGAATTCATTGCCCGACTATACTTTCCTACTTGTTTGTTTTTGCATTTGGTTTACGTAGATGTCAAAAACCATAAGTACGCCGAATTTATTTAATGTAAAATAATAAAATATTTTGTAAAATGTTTATGTTATATTAAAAATAAAAATAAAGAATTAAGTTTTACCTGAAGTTAGGTAAAACTTATTTTTTTGTGAAAAATAAACATAAAAAAGTACAATGAATATTTGTTGCGAATGGATAATTCTACTCCGGCGGAGTAATTTTCAATATTTGGCCATAATGTAGCAGCCGCCGGACGGGTAAATACCTTATATGGATTTTTTTATATAAAGCGTTCCGGAACAGACTTTTTTAGTTAATCTGTTTATCTACATAGTGTATATATAAAACAATATTGTTTATTTTGTTAACATTTAATAAATTTCAAAAATTGGGCCATAACGTAAAAGTCAGTTGCCAGTCAGTCAGTGTTCGGGAAGAGATTTTTTTTAGTTAATCACGTTAACCACACAATTTTAATATAAAATATAAAACAATATTGTGTTATATGTTAACATTTAATAGAAAAAAATATATTTTTCTTAAATAAAATATTTGTATACATACCAATTAAGTATGCCATTATTTAAATAAAATGATATTTTTTACATAAATAATTCAAAATATTAACGAAGTTTTTCTCCGTTTAACGGACATTTTTAAATATAACAAGTATGAATGTATAGTCGGGCGTAGCCGACCATATAATACCCTACACCTGTCAGTATGTATGTTAAAAATGGGGATTATTTAAAAAAATAAAACTTTTGGTTTGTTTTTTAACTTTATTTCGGAGTATTTTTACTTTTATTTTGGCAAAAAAAGAGGGCTCAAAGGGCAAAAATATGGCCCTATCCTTAAAAATGTTGGTAGAGGGAGTTAAGTCTTCTTCAATATTATTTATGTAGAATTTAAAAGTGTTATTAGTTTTTGTAAGTGAATTTTGACCTTTAAGTCATTTTCTGAAGGGGAGTTTGTATGGGGGATAGGGCCAAATGAAGCCCGATCATGATTCTAAGCCGATTGGTATACTTTAAGGTGGGTATAGGACGAATATTTTTCTATGTTACAAACATCAGCACAAACCAATATACCCTCCCCACTAAATGAAAACAATAACAAACTTTCTCAGCTACGGAAACCAGGCGAATTAAGAAAAAAATTTATCAGCTGATTGAATAATACCACCTTATGTGAATTCGCCTTGGGCTCTGGTGTATAGAAAACACACGGGCTATAGCTAGGGGCATTTACAAAAACAAAAGAGTACTAAACGCCTAGGGCTTGGGCATCCTTGATCTAAAGTCAATTTTTTAGCTCATACAAAACTTGTTTATGTGAAATTTTATCGTTGTAGTCGTATTTAAGTGTTAAAGGCAGTAATTTTCTAAAGGAGAGCTTAAATGGGGGTCACTTACAGACAGATCCCCATAAAACTTGATAGATAAGTTTTGTCTAGCACAATCGCATTTTTAAGTCGGTAATTAAAGTTCATATTTTGAAGGGAAGCTTATATGGGATAATTATAGACTGTGCTCATAAAATTTAGTAGATAGGTTTTGGCTCATACGAAACTGGTTTATGTCGAACTTCATCGCAGTACTCACATTTTTGAGTCAATAATGAATGTTAGAATCATTTTCTGAATGAGGTAGGATTTAGTTATGGATCCATCATCACAAAAATATAAGAAAATTATTTATGTATACGCTTGTTAAGATTAGAAATGAGAATGAAAGTCATTTTGTGGGGTTAATTGTGGACCGATCCTTATAAAATTTTATATGGGGGTTTGGTCAATCCTTATTAAATATTGAAAGGAGATATTTTTTGTTGTTGGGTATAAAAAGGCAAAATTTAGCCTTAACAAATTATTCGGCTATGCCGAATCTTAAATACCCACCACTATCTAATTTTTAGATAACTTGTCAAAATGCTTTTTTCCGTATTGAGGGTACTTACATTTATGCATAAATATATTAAACTAATTTTAATTAGATCCAAAAAATGTATATTAATAGGACAGTTCGAAAACATTTTAATAGTATGATTTATCTATACACAGAACATACTTATTTCGAGTTTTACCCGGATATAACGTATTAAGTGGTATGAAGTGATATTCAAAAGTATACCTTATATGGAAGCTAAGACAACTGGGCTTATCTGAAAAAATCCGTAGAATGATTTATATATACAAAATACACATTTTTATCGACCAATTAGGAAAAATTGCGTATAATGATTTATAGCCAAAAAATTAAAGTCGCATTTTAGTACAATAAATTTATTAATTATTATTAAATATGTGTCGAATTTTATCAAGATAACTTTATTTGACAATGAAATATGTGCGTTGAAGTGATTTTGGATATGGGAGATATGAGCAAT
>NC_060949.1:10479183-10484575 GCF_022045245.1 Lucilia cuprina | reverse complement strand
TGAATTTTCCTTAGTTGGTCTTCTGAAAAGTCTGACACAATTCTTGATGCTGTGTTTTCGAGCAAAGATGATATATCAATACAAGCTTCCATATCATTAACAGCAATATGTGATGGTAGGATAGTTTGTTTTTTTCCTGGATCGTTTTTGATATGCCTGTTTTGTCTACTTTTCTACTATATGTAGTTTTTATATAATTTGAAATGTCCTCAATTCTTTTTGGCCCTTTTGAAGATACACTCCATAAAACGGAACACAACTCTTCGTAATTTAATGTAATCTTCATTGTAGATTTATTAATTATTACATTCAAAAATATATTCAATATATATTAAATATGACAGAACATATTTAAATCTTATATTTACCTATTTTCTATTTGTTTGCTTATCCTTATAATTGAATGGTCCTATTATTCTTAAATATTCAGAAATTTATAACTGTTTTTTACCTTAATTTTTCGACAGATCATTTCGTTCTGTAATGATAATTTCGATTCATTCACTAATAAGAAATATCAATGACTGAATTACAGGTTATAGTAATATAGTGCTAAATGTTAATGGGTAGACAATTCGTAATTTTTTACTTTGGAATACATGTATCGGAAATGACAGGAATTGGTATATAAGTAAACAGATTTTGAATACCATAATTAATAAATCTACAATGAAGATTACATTAAATTACGAAGAGTTGTGTTCCGTTTTATGGAGTGTATCTTCAAAAGGGCCAAAAAGAATTAAGGACATTTCAAATTATATAAAAACTACATATAGTACAAAAGTAGACAAAACAGGCATATCAAAAACGATCCAGAAAAAAAAACAAACTATCCTACCATCACATATTGCTGTTAATGATATGGAAGCTTGTATTGATATATCATCTTTGCTCGAAAACACAGCATCAAGAATTGTGTCATACTTTTCAGAAGACCAACTAAGGAAAATTCATAACTGTGATGTTGTCTTATTGTGTAAATGGGGATGTGACGGTTTATCAGCACTTCCAGAATACAAACAAGCTTGTGGAAGTCGGACATTAGCAGACTACAAAAGTGTATTTATGTCATCATTAGTGCCCATTACGAATTCGTTCATATTCCCTTAATCCATCATCGTCAAGCATCGCAAATTCATTTGAAGATATATGGATCAATACAACTCCGGGTTCAAAAATTTTTTGTAGACCCATTGGATTTGAATATATAAAGGAGTCAAAGAAAACAACAAAAGATTTAGTGGAATATTTAAAAGATGAAATAAATTCACTGGAGCCCATTTGCATAAAAATAAAGGAATTCTCTATTAACGTATCATATCAGCTAAGCTTAACAATGATTGATGGAAAGGTCAGCAATGCCATGCTCAATATGAAATGAGAAAAAGTCGCAATTCTCAAATATAAACAAAAGCAAAAGTATTAATGAAGAAGTCCTGTCTTTCGGAATTTCACCACTTCATGCCAAAATACGATTTTTGGATTACTTTTTACACATAGCATACGACCTCAAATATAGAAGTGTGCCAGAGAATTTTACTAAATCAACAAAAAATAATGAAGAATTGAAAGAACTGAGAGCTGCGGAAAAAAGCAGAATCCAAGAAGAATTTAAAGTTCAGATGGGATTAAACATCGACAAACCACTTCCAAGTTGCGGTGGTACAAATGACGGTAACATTTTCAAAAAACAGGACAAGTTTTTTACGCCAAAGAGTTCTGCGTAAAGATATCTTTTAGAAAACTATGAAATTGTTATATGTTCTTAAAGAAAATTTTATTTTATTAATAAAAGAGTTAAGACACATTTTTGGCAAAAAAGGGCAAAAATCTAAAATTTTTTGTATATTATTGGAAATTTTGTTGTCTAACTAACAAGGAAAAATTGAGTCCATTTGGTCCAAAATTACGCCGGGTATTCAAAAAAAGGCGGACCAAGGTATGGTAAATTTTGTATCACTAAATTTTTAAATATAAAAACCTTTGTATTTGGATGAAAAACAAAAAAATGGCACGAGTTTAAAAATTTTACATGTAGTAGGTATCCTACTTTGAGCCGCCACAGCGCCGTCTCTGGGGCATCTGCGGGGTTCATCTTCAAAACTTAAACTCGAATACTCCTTGGCTACGCTCACGCCAAATTTTATTAAATCTAGAACAGAGAAGATCAATATTGCCATTACATAGCACACGTGATAGGGTAAGAAAATTCTGCTGACGCTAAGTTTATACACATACACTATAGGTTTAATTCTTCCTCTTTTTAAAGTGAGCAATATCAGTTGGTTTGCTCTCAACCTGAAAAACAAAATCAAATCAGTTGCTGATCAGCATTTGTCGAAGCAAGGTCTGTGCGCGGCGTTTTTAAAATACACACAGAAATACAACAAAAAAATTTTGAGAAAGCCTAATTAATGTAGGAGAACATGGGAGAATAGTTGATAGTTTTTATATATAGACTTTGATATACGCTGGCTGTCAAAATCCATAATAAATAATTGACAGTTAGCATATACTTTATAGTTTGTAGTCATTTTATTAGTATACTTTTATTTTGAATTGAATTTTGTTCTCTGCTGTTTTAACAACACAAGTAAAACTATGGTAGTCGCCCTACAAACATTTTCTATTGCGAAAGTTACCCGTGTGAAACTTCCAAAAGTGCTAAAAGCTCGCCAGCGATGTTGCGGAAGTATAAGAATTCTTATCGCCAGTCGGGAAGAACTGATGCCGAGCTGGGGAACGTCTAAGAGTAACGTGGAAGATACTTCTGGAAGACCCGCAGAAGAAACTTCTAGATTACTCTTGGAAGTAAGATATTGCCAAAGACTCTTCTAGATATAACTAGGAAGTCACTTCTTGAAGTGACTACTTAGTATCATCTAGAAGAGTTCCTATCTTATCTTCTAGAAGATGAATTTTCTCTTCTTTTAGAAGAAGAGTTTTCTCTTCTTCTAGAAGATGTGTATTCTCGTCTTCTAGAAGATGAGTTTTCTCTTCTTCTAGAAGATGAGCATTTTCGTCTTCCAGAAGATGAGTTTTCTCTTCTTCTATTTGTATACTTACCAAAATAAAATCTATAAAAATAAATTGAAATAATTAAAATTAAAATAGTAGAAAAAATAATACATATAACAAAAAAAGTAATATATGTACATTAGACCGACTCACAAAAAATGGTGCTTGAGTTACCCCCTCATAATATTCGCTCTTATGTAATATGATGTTACCCAAAATATTTTCGGTTAAGTGTTGTCCATTCGTGAGCTGGACAGTTTTAAAGAAAATATCGTATGGGAACACGATTCTTCATGTTAAATTAAATATTTTAACCCAGCTTCAAAAAATCTTTGTTATGTTTTATAATGGTTCCCAAAATATTTCTAGTCTCTCGATGGCCGTTCGTGAGCTGAACCGGTTACAAAAAAGTCCCTTTTTAGTTATTTGGTTTTTAATTATACAGTATGTGGTATCAGCTGAAAGGTTTTTTGAAGTCTAGTGGTGCGCAAAATTGTCCATACATTTTATTTGTCTTAGTGAAATTTTAAATATTTTGGAATATGACAATTATAAGCAGACATACATACATTATAAGCAGACATAGCAGATACATCATTGGACGCGGCTTTAAAATATCTTTTAAACGATACCCCGTATTGGATATTTTGTTTCAAAACAAACAAAAATTAAAAAAAAAATAATTCCAAAATAACTTTTTTTAATTTGGTCCAGCTCACGAACGGTCATCCCTAGATTTAAAATATTTTGGGAATCATCATAAAACAAAGCAAGGAACGTTTTGAGAGGGGTAACAAAAACACGTTTTTGCTTTCCATACAGAGTAAGTCCGTCTAATGTATATATGTATCAAAAATTTAGAATAATTACCCTATAATAAGATAATTTTCAGGAAATCTGTATTAATATTCCAACTGCTGACTGGTATACTTCCAAAAATTGTAAAACGTTGGACTCTAAAATATTTTTGTAATTCTTCATAAATTTTATGATTAATCCATCAAATTGTAAGAGTTATATTTTGGAACGCATTAATCCTTCAACAAAATAAATAAAAATAATCTTATAATTAATATTGAATATACATACTTTTGTATTTATTGAAATTACCTCTTATACTTTAGGAAGCAATAAAATAGGATTCTCTTATGTCCAATACATTTACCACCAAAATTTAAACTGTCAGATCCATTTTTTACATTTTCTGCAAATAATCGACATTTTTAATGGAACCGCGTGATGAAATAAGACATATATAACTTACCAGATCCCTTTTTTATATTTTAATTCGTTTAGAAGTATTTTAATAGGGGGTACAATATTAGCTACTACTTTCTAAAAAAATAAAATAATCAAAATTTAATTAATTAATTTATTGTTTTTAATCAATAAAAACATTACCTTTCATGAACATTTTTTAAATAACTTGGAATTAAACCATCTATAAAGATTGGAAATTACGAGGCATGGATTATTTTTAAAATTATTTACAGTCGCTAACACTAATACTGCAATACTATTAAGGAGTTTGTGTAAATTTAGTAACGGTAAAAAACACAGTGTATAGGAGTTGCCGATCGTGGCTCTACATCAGAGATGCTCAAACACTTACTACCATAGACTACCAAAGTTTTATTTGTGCTGATAAAGCAGCAAAGCACAAAATTCAATTCAAAAGAAAAGTATACTAATAAAATGACTACAAACTATAAAGTATATGCTAACTATCTAATATTTATTATGGATTTTGACAGTCAGCGTATATCAAAGTCTATATATAAATAACTATCAACTATTCTCTCATGTTCTCCTACATTAATTAGGCTTTCTCAAAATTTTGTTGTTGTATTTCTGTGTGTATTTTGAAAACGCCGCGCACAGACCTTGCTTCGACAAATGCTGATCAGCAACAGATTTGATTTTGTTTTTCATGTTGAGAGCAAACCAACTGATATTGCTCATTTTAAAAAGAGGAAGAATTAAACTTATAGTGTATGTGTATAAACTTAGCGTCAGCAGAATTTTCTTACCCTATCACTTGTGCTATGTAATGGCAAAATAAATATTCTCTGTTCTAGATCCAATATTATAGAATTTTTTAAAAGTACATTTTGACGATCCACAGTGGGGCAGAATCGAAATTTTTTTGAAATAAATCTGACATTTCTAAACGGCTGATCCGATCGGTATAAAATTTGGCGTGAGCGTAGCCAAGGAGTATTCGAGTTTAAGTTTTGAAGATAAACCCCGCAGATGCCCCAGAGACTGTGCTGTAGCGGCTCAAAGTAGGGTACCTACTACATGTAAAATTTTTAAACTCGTGCCATTTTTTTTTTGTTTTTCATCCAAATACATATTTTATATTTTCTGA
>NC_060949.1:10477022-10479083 GCF_022045245.1 Lucilia cuprina | reverse complement strand
TATATAATACCTATTCCAAATTTTATACTGATATCTTTACTTAGTAATGAGGTATGCGCGTTTAAGTGATTTTCGGGAGATGACCTTGTATGGGAGCTATGTTCAATTACGGACCGATCCAGAAACATTTTTCTCTCAATGAATTCTAATTATGTGTTCTATTTACAAGAAAAGCTTTAATTTGTAACAAAAAAATTAATAGTTAAAGAGTGATAATTTTCAAAAGCAAATAATTTAGAATTACAATAACAAACTTATGTATTCCCTTCTCATGAAGGTGAGGGTTATATCAATAGTGTAAACGTAAAGTGTTAAGTCTATGGGCACTTTTAAACTATTTTCGAATATTCATCGTTAAAAGTTAGAAATTTTTTTTGTATTCTAAAAAATTAAGTATTGCGTATTCACTCGCTGCACGGCTGCCATTTTAAGGACATTTGACGTCAATCTGGCCTAATAAAATGATATTAAAATGCATTTAGCTTATTTTTAAAAATAAATAAAAAATGAATAACTGTTATTTAACAACCAATATTTTTGGCGTTATAAATAACTAAAATTTCAGCTCGCTAGCTGATGGCTAGATCGACTTATAATCTAATAAGGACCCAGAATATATATATAATTTTATGGGTCTTAGACGAATATTTGAATGTGCTACAAAAGGAATGACAAAAACAATATTCCACCATCTTTTTGATGGTGGGTATAAAAATAAATTAAATGCTTCATTATTTTAAAAATAATTCACATTTTTAACATACCCACTGATGTAGGGTATCATATGGTCCCACTGATGTAGGGTATCATGCCCGAATATATCCTTTTTGATATCAATAACTTTTTTGGAAAATGTTTGTAGGTTAGAAGGGGGATCATGCCCGAATATATCCTTTTTGAAGGGGGGAAGGGGGATCATAGCTATAGGGGCACATCTGCCAAAGCATGAAAACTGAGTAACCGATTTTATCGTATTATCAAATTTTGTTTTCGTTTATCGATTGTCTATCATCCCTGAAAATTTGAAACATTAACATGTGATGGGAGGCAGACATGATTAATTGTTTTTCAAAGGGCTGTAAAAATATTTCACTGTGTGAACTTTTTGTGCTAACTTCTTTAGTTTTTGTGATAGAAAAAATATATTGGTCAGTATTAGAACGTCAATAATAGTGAACAATAAGACATAATATTTTCGATAATATAATTTGAAGCCCGAAAAAAATGAAACTAAACCCCAGAAGTGCCCGTTAGGCAACTGCGCCAAATATATGTAATGTTTGTGATGCAGAACAAAATTTGGATAAAATATAGAAAAAATCAGTAATAATTTGTTTTAATTTTTTGTTAAGTTTTGTGAAATAAACAATAAAAATCTGGTTTATTATACTTTGTTTAAGGAATTAATGTATAAAACAGCAAAATATGTTTTTATTTTTGTAAGTTTTTCTTTTATTTTACTAATGACAAATCTGTCCCATCCCCTTCGCACATTTACCCCATGGATGGGACGTTATCGTTTTTGGTCAGTGCGGAAAATTTAAAAAAAATATCTACATGAGGATGATTTAGGAAAGATTGAAAAAAATAAAACTAAAGCCAACATATCCAAGTATCCGAACCAAGAAAAAAATTAAGAATATGTATTGTGGTTTTAAATTGAGGTCGCCTCAAAAAAAAGTGGTGTATGGTCCCCCTACTACACATGTCTGGTTAGGATTACAGTAAATTTAGCACTGTTGCTTGTAATATTATTTCATTGAATTCTAAAATAATTTAATCACTTTTTAAGTTATTATTTAATCCAATATCTCTAAACAAATATAAAATATAAAATAATGTCTGGCTAGGAAAACCCAGATTAGAGTAAATTTAGCACTGTTGTTTGTAATTTTATTTCATTGAATTCTAAAATAATTTAATTACTTTGTAAGTTATTATTTAATCCAATATCTCTAAACCTTACAAATATAAAATATAAATATATAAATACTCACTTGTAACTACTGTAACAGTGCCGTATTTTCATACCTCCTCTGATAAGACTTGATAACGTTTCAT
>NC_060949.1:10473809-10476922 GCF_022045245.1 Lucilia cuprina | reverse complement strand
AATTTTATAAAAGTAAAAATTGTAAAAATATACTCATGGTGTAGGGTATCATATGGTCGGCCATGCCCGACTATACTTTCCTACTTGTTTGTGTTAGTTAACGATTTTTTAACTCTGATTTAATCAAACTCAATTCAGGTAACACTTGTTTTATTTGTGTTGATAAAGCAGCAGAGAACAAAATTCAATTCAAAAGAAAAGTATACTAATAAAACGACTACAAACTATAAAGTATATGCTAACTGTCAAATATTTTTTATGGATTTTGACAGCCAGCCATAGCTGCCAGATTTGACGATTTATCGTCATTTTGACGATTTTTGGTTTCAAAAATAGCAAATTGACGATATGACGATTTTTACCTTAAAATTGACGATTTTCTGTATTATAAAATATGGCACCTTGCTTTTGCAAATTCCCCTTTTTAATATGTTGTCACTATTTCTCTCGCTTTATTTTTCTAAGAGTAAAAATAACATACATAGTTATATTTTTTAAGAAAAATTTCCCATCATGTTTGTGAATGTATAGTATACAGTGTTGATGTTTTTAGTAAGAAATATATATTTTATATATATTCGAAAATTATCAACCAAGCATAATAACAAAAAAAGCTAACGGTTGTTACCAATTTGCAAAAGAAAAGTGAAGGTTTATTTTATTTAAAGAATTTTGAAATAAAAATTAATATGTTGAAATATATTCAAAAAGAAAAAGCAAACAATATTAATGACAATGAAGATGCTGGTACATCTCAAACCCCAACAGCGGTATGTAAATACAAAATTTATTTTGGCAGAATTTTATTTTAAGCCATTTATTTCAGACTGAAAGAAAAAGAAGAAATTAAGGGAAGATTGGGTGAAAGATCCAGAATTAAATGGCTGGGCACAAATAAAAAACAACACAATTTACTGCTCCTTGTGCAACTCACTTCTTAAAGTTTCTTCTGGAAAATCAGATTTGCTGTCTCACGCTGCAACTCAAAAACATATAATTGCAGTTAACACAATTGTTGATAGCCAAAGAAAAATAAATGATTGTTTTGTTCCAAGGCAAAATATATGTTCAAAAAAGGCTGAAATACGAATGGAATTTTTTATCGTGGAACATAATCTTCCATTTTTAATTAGTGATCATTTGACCAAGGTATGTCAAAACTCATTGTCGGATTCTGATTGTGTTAAAAATGTTACACTGGGACGAACTAAAGCGAATGCAATTATAAAGAACGTTGTTGGGAAAAGACAGTTGTTGAATGTATGTGAATTACTAAGAAATAATTATTTTCATTGTGCGTAGATGAATCTACCGACATTTCTAACAAGAAATCATTATGCTTAGTGGTTAGAATATGCATCGATTTTAAAATACATGATCTTTTTTTCGGACTGTTAGAAGTAAATCAATGTGACGCTAATAGCCTTTACAATATTATTATAAATCATTTTAAACAAAATAATATTAATTATAAAAAAAACATGATTGGATTTGCGGCTGATGGGGCTGCAGTCATGACAGGAAAAAATCATTCTGTTGCCACTTTACTCAAGAATGACATTCCTGCATTATTTGTCAATAAATGCATTTGTCACTCCCTAGCTCTATGCGCATCATACTCGTGTCTTAAGTTGCCATCTTCAGTTGAAACATTAACTAGAAATATTTTTAATTACTTGTCTAATAGCCCAAAAAGATGTAGTCAATTCAATGATATCCAAAAATTGTTAGAGTTAAAACCCAAAAAAATGTTACACCCAAGTCAAACTAGATGGCTATCTTTGGAGGCGGTTGTGGTGCATGTTTTAGAACTATATGAATGTTTAAAAATATATTTCTCTTTTGCGGCTAACGTTGACAACATTGACACCTCTAAAACAATTTTTGAAAATTTAAATGAAACAAATTTAATTTATTTATTATTATTAAAATATATACTTGGTGTTATTAATAACATAAATCGTTTATTTCAAAGTGAAAATGCAGAAATCCACAACATACACATACAAATGGAAAGGCTTTTTAAAACAATCATTAATAATTTTATAAAATATGATCTTTTAAAAAGTGATGAAATACATTTAATTAATTATAAAGACCCAAACAATTTTTTAAAACATAATCAAGTTTATTTGGGAGTATATGCCAAAGATATTTTATCAAAATTAAAACTAAGTGATAGTGATGTTTTAGTTATTGTTAATAATTGTATTAATTTTTATATTGAATTGTGTGACCAAATTTTAAAAAGGTTCGATTTTGAAAATAATTTTAAGAGTTTAAGTATTATCAATCCCAATAATATTATGAATGAAAAGTGTAGTGATTCATTTTATGAAATACTTAAAGAATATCCTCATTTTATCCATGAAAATGATAAGCAAACTTTAGATTCTGAATTCCGAGAATTAAAATTTTTAGATTTCAAATCGTTGTTTGCTCATACTGAAATTAATTTATGTAGTTTTTGGAAAAAAAATTTCTGAAAATCTTTAACGGCTTTTCCTATTGTGACAAAATTTATTGAAAATATAATGACTTTGCCCCATTCATCTGCAAACGTTGAAAGAATTTTTAGCCAAGTCAATTTAAATAAAACAAAATTACGAAATTCTTTAGAAAATAAATCTATTGAAGGAATCCTTCACTCAAAAGATTATTTAAAACTAAATAATTCAAATTGTTTTAATATTACTGTTAAACCAAAATTAATAAATATGCTAAATTCAGATATTTATTTGTAAAATACAAATTGTGCTTTATTTTATATTTTTTGTGATCTCTTATTTACTTTAAACATTTATTTATATATGTATTTATAGTACAAAAGACTATATAAAATTGAATTGTTATGTTTTCTTTTACTTTTAAAATAAAAACTACTACTCAAAAATTAAATTTGTTATTTTTCGATTTTTTGACGAATTTAAAAGTTTGAAATGACGTTTTCTTTCTTTTTTATCGGGATTTTGACGTTTTTTCCCGAAATTCATCTGGCAGCATTGCAGCCAGCGTATATCAAAGTCTATATATAAAAACTATCAACTATTCTCCCATGTTCTCCTACATTAATTAGGCTTTCTCAAAATTTTTTTGTTGTATTTCTGTGTGTA
>NC_060949.1:10454766-10473709 GCF_022045245.1 Lucilia cuprina | reverse complement strand
TTTTTTTCGGAAACCGTGAAAATTTTGAAATGGATGTTCTTGATTTACATATTATTCAATGGCACTTTGAAAAATCTTTCATATGATACCTCATTCGTTAATAGTTTCTTTTAATTAAAGTTAAAAATCCCGTTAACCTACTATGAACTTTCAACTAGCGATAAATACTTCGGTGGTTTAAATACACTAATTACATACCTTCATTTTGTGAAGGAATTTTTCGCCCCAAAAATAGTATTATGTGTTATTAAGTAATTTTCAAAAATGAATCTTATATAGAAGCTAAGATCCGGAAAAATACACAAAATACACATTTACGTCGAATTTTATTCCGATAACTTTGGTTATCAATGTGCGTTTGAGTAATGGACCTTATGTGGCAGCTACGTCAATTATTGACCGATCCAAAACAAAATTTCGTATGCATGTAAAAATAATTCATGTCAAATTTTACCCCAATTGCGTTAAGAAAAATCGGCTTATATGAGAGCTATAACCAATTATAAACCGGTCCGAAAAATTGTTAGAAAGCTTTGTATGTAAACAAAACATATTCAAGTCTATTTATTCCTATAACTTTATAAATCAATGAAATATATTCGTTTAGGTGATTTCAGAAGTGTACCATCCAATAAATATGTGGGTTTAAGTTAATTTCGGAAGTAGGTCATCTAACCGAGCTATGACCAAAAATTGGCCGATCCGAAAATAATTTTGTATGATTGTTTAAATGTCACAAAAGACACTCAAGTCGAATTTTATCCGATAATACAATATGCGTTTGATTGATTTTCGGAAGTAGAACTTATATAAAAATAAAAAATATTCAAGTCAAATTTTATTTCGATATATTTATTTGTATTATGATTTCTGTTCATATTTTATTTACAGATACAAAATTTTGATTTAATACCAATACATTTGGGGATGTTATTACCGAATAATCCATTTCCAGAAATATTAACCTTTGTATGAAGGCTATAAAAAATTGTGAACCGATTCGAATTTTATCCTTATAGCTTTAGAATTTAATGAAATATATTGGTTTAAGTGATTTTCGGAAGTGGACCTTACATGGGAGCAATGAGCAATATATATATGTAATATATATTGCTCATGGCATAATTCATATTCTTATGTCTTGGGATATAAAATAATTTTTGTTTTACCCTCCATGGGGATGTACAAATAACATGGATGTTAAATTTATTCGTGCAAAATTTCAAGATTCTAACTTTAACAAGTTTCCAAGATAAACGAACTTTTTTATTTAATTTATATGAGAGGTGTAACACCCCCTAACGCTTAAATAATCATATTGACACTAAAGTGGCTCCTACAAAATTTGAGGACTCTATCTGTTATATCTCAAGAATAACAAGTTTTTGTATTTAATTAATATGGGAGGTGCGGCTCCCCTCATAGGTAGTCCGCCAACTTATTACCCAAAATGATTAGGTACATGGATGCTAAAGTTACTCGTGCAAAATTTTAATATTCTTACTCTATTATTTCTCAGATTAACGAATTTTGTGTTTAATTTATATGGGAGGTGCCACTCCCCCTAACACTAGCCCTCCCACATTTTATTCTAAATAATCATATGGAAACTAAAGTGGCCAAGACAAAAATTGAGAACTCTAACTATTATATTATCTCAAAATAAACGAATTTTTGTATTTAATTAATATGAGAGGTGTCGCTCCCCTCATGGGTAGTCCGCTAATTTATTAAAGTTTCCAAGATAAACGAATTCTTGTATTTAATTTATATGAGAGGTGTAACGCCCCCTAACGCTAGTTCACACATTTTTATCCTAAATAATCGTATTGACACTAAAGTGGCCCCGACAATATTTGAGGACTCTTACTGTTATATTATCTCAAAATAAACGAATTTTTGTATATAATTAATCTGGGAGGTTCGCCCCCCTCATGGGTAGTCGGCCAATTTATTAACCAAAATGTTTACAATGATGTTTAAGTTATTCGTGCAAAATTTTAAGATTCTAACGGTAATAGTTTCCAAGATAATTCTAGCTCTATTAGTTTCTTAAATATACAATTTTTTTATTTAATTCATATGGGGGCTTCAAGCTCCCCAGATGAAAGTCCGCTCTTTTTCCTTTAAAATGTTCAGATTAATATTGAAGTAAATGATGCAAAATTTGATGAATCCCCCCAGATGAAAGTGTTTTTTCTTAAAAATATTCAGATGAATATTAAAGTTCTTCGTGTAAAATTTTAAGAATTTAGTTGTATTAGTTTCCCAGATAAACGAATTTCTATATTTAGTTAATATGGAAGATGCCGCTTCCATGGGTAGTCCGCCAATTTATTACCTAAAAGGTTTACATTATACATCGGCAGAGCGTAAAATTTTCATTCAACACTATCACCACTTCATTTTGTGTTTTTGTATTCCATGCACTAAAAGAAAAGTTTGTATTTTTTTTAGTGTTTTTTGGTTTATATACCCCCCATAAAACCTCGTTTGACTCGAATGAAACTTACTTATGTCAAATTCCATCTATATACTCGTCTTTTTAGGCCAGTTATAATCGTTAAAGTAATTTTCTGAAGGGGACCTTATATAGGGGGTATTAAATTTATTTGTGTCGAATTTCATCGCTTCACTCGTATTTTAAGCCACTAATGAGCGTTGCAGTCATTTTCTGTAGGGGACCTTATATGGAGGTAGGGTCAAATATGGACCGATACTCATAAATTTTTTTTAATAGATATTGACTCGTATGAAACTTACTTATGTCGAATTTCATCTATATACTAGTATGTTTAAGCCAGTAATGAGCATTAAAGTCCTTATGTGAAAGGGACCTTATATGGCAGGTAGGACCGATCCTCATAAAATTTTTCATAGTGATTTTGAATGATAAGAATCGTACTTATGTCTAAGTTATGACTGTTAAAGCTGCTTTTCGAGGGGCCACTGATATAAGGGCTATCCGAAAACGTGGACCGATATTACCCAAAATTTTAATATTCTAACTGTATAAGTTTCCAAGATAAACGAATTTTTGTATTAAATTTATATGGGAGGTATAACGCTCCCTAACGTTAGTCCTCCCACATTTTATCCTAAATATTCAGTGTTGTTGTTGCTTATTTAAAAAAGCATGAAAATAATATGTATTTTTTTTATTAAATTTTCAGAGGTTGTCTCGGATTTTTACTCATATCTCCGTTATTTATAGACCGATTTTGCTGATTTTAAATGTTTAAATTATTAAAGATTCGGATCTCACCGATATCTGGGTCCTCTAAAAACTGATTTCAACAGACAGACAGACGAACATGGCTTAATCGACACAGCTATCTATAAGGATCCAGAATATATATACTTTATAGGGTCGGAAAATTATATTATAGAACTTACAAACGGAATGACAAACTTATATATATATATATCCTTCTCACGATGGTGAAGGGTATAAAAACACAAAGTTGAGTTTTTTAACTATATTTTTAATTAATTATATACAAAATAAAGGCAAAGATTCAACAAAATTACATTTAATTTTTGTATTAAATTATAATTTGCAAATTATGTTGAAAGAAAGAACATTTTAAAAAGTTAACAATTCTGAAAACTACTAAATATTTAGTGTAGATGCTAAGAGAGTACAACAATAATTATCATTATCCATCCCCTCATTAATATACTTTCGTTCATTTTCATTGCAAAAGCAAGAAACGAGTTACGATACAACCTTTTTTATGACAGCTCAAATGAGACTGTGTAAATTTAGTAACGGTCAAAAAACACTGTATATAGGAGTTGCCGATCGTGGCTCTACATCAGAGATGCTCAAACACATACTACCATAGACTACCATAGTTTTATTTGTGTTGATAAAGCAGCAGAGAACAAAATTCAATTCAAAAGAAAAGTATACTAATAAAACGACTACAAACTATAAAGTATATGCTAACTGTCAAATATTTATTATGGATTTTGACAGCCAGCGTATATCAAAGTCTATATATAAAAAACTATCAACTATTCTCCCATGTTCTCCTACATTAATTAGTCTTTCTCCGGTGAGAATGAGTTAGATTTTTAGTAACGTAAGAACTAAAACTAATGTTTGACGAATATTAGATAAATAAGATGAGAATTTTAAAAATAGTAAAATGTCATTAAACATTCAAACTGACAGGCACACTACCAACTGGCCAACCGATGTACCCACACCCAAATTGTAAAATTTTACAAAACTTATGAAATATATATATTTTTTTGCAAAATCTATATATATTATTTTTAAGTTTTTTGAGTTCTGGAAAAATTGTTAATTTCACTGATAGTGAATAACATAACTTATTTTAAAGTATTTTGAATATTTTGTTTTTTTGTTTTTGAAGATTATTTGCTTTTGTACATAGATTTTGTTTTGTTGGTCAGTTATAGACCAATCGTCATAAAATTCGGCATAAAGAATTATAATAAAAATCTTTTTATTGCGAGTACAACGATGAAGTAATCATGGAGGCTTTATATATGAGGGATAGATTCAATTGTGTAAAAAAATTATATAAAACTTATTTTTTGTCAATTTTCATCGCTGTACTCATATTTTTAAGGGGACCTTAATAGGGGGTAGGGTACGTTACCGATAAATCCAAATTAAATTCGGTAGGAAGATTACATTTGTATAAAAGTAGTTTATTTCGAATTTCTCCGCTAAACACGTATTTTTAAGTCAGTAATGAGCGTTAAAATCAATTTTTGAAGGTGACCATATGTGGGGGTAGGGTCAATTATGGACCGATTGCCGTAAAATTTGCTAGAGAGATTTTGGCTTATATAAAACATATTTATGTCGAATATTTTTAAGTCGGTAATGAATATTAATGTCATTTGGTAGAGAAATTTTGATGCATATAAAAATTTGTGGAAAAATTTAACTCGTTTGCTCTTTACGTTCTAACCCTATCGTGCTTTCAACAGACAGACGGACGGACAGATGAACAGACGGATGGACATGGTTAGATCGCCTTAGAATTTAATAAGGACCAAAATATATACGACCAATGTGTTACAAACGGAGTGACAAAATCAATATACCCCACTCATCTTGGGTATATAATTGAAAACGTTTTAAATACTTTTTTCTATTCATTAAAAAATATATTTGCAAAACAAAAGGGAAAATTATTTTATTTTAACAAAAAAATGCAAATCATATTTTTTTTTGCTGTGTATTTTTTTGTATGCTTGGATTCCAAACATACAAAAATATACACAGCTGAATAAAACCAAATACATCTACACACACACGTGTACATCTTTTTCTATATACAGTGTTTTTGTTGCTTTTTTAACAATTTTTTGATGATTCAGAGGTTGTCTCGGATTTTTGCTCATATCTCCATTATTTACCGACCGATTTTGCTGATTTTAAATAGCGATCTTCTCGAAAGTATGTCTAAAAGAATTATTGAAGATTCGGATCTCGCCGATATCTGGGGTCCTCTGAAAACTGATTTCAACAGACAGACAGACAGACAGACGGACATGGCTTAATTGACTCCGTTATCTATAAGGATCCAGAATATATATACTTTATAGGGTCGGAAAATTATATTATAGAAATTACAAACGGAATGACAAACTTATATACCCTTGTCAAATTAAAATAATATAAATATAGCCTTACCTTTTAATCTATATACAAATGTTGCGATAGTTTAGATTCAAAAAACGTAGCACACAAAAACATTTAATTTCATTCATTTTCCAGTTTTTAATTATAAATTATTATTTTTTCTAAAGTACACCACTTTTTAAATGTACAAAACACTTCTTATTTTAATCTTAGTTTTGTATTTTGTTTTACTCACAATTCTTTCTAATACACAACTCATTTTCACCGTTATAAATGTTGTTGCTGTACTTTGTCTTTGTTGTACTTTGTTGTTGTTTAATTTTTTAGCACTTTAACATTGATGTTGTCACCACGAAAACAAAAGAAGAACTAAACTTGTTTTGTTCTTTTATTTTTTATTCGACCGAAATTAATAGGTATTGCCGTTTTTAATATTTATAGTTATTACATTTTTTACATGAAGATTTGATTTTGATGACATTTTTTTGTTTGTTTCATAGTATTAAAATTACTACACAACAACACTGACAGCTATTTATCGTTTTTTTCATCATGCAGCATCTTGTTTTCTAGAACTGCAAAAAAAACTTTTCAATGAATTTAGTAAACAAATTTTTAACTATTTTTATTGGAAGTAATTTCCTATTTATAAGTGCGGTTTGGTAGCGCTTTATGCACTTGTAAAAAAGCGCTATTAATAAAAAGCGATATTAATAAAAATATTTATCAAATTAAATAAAAAAATTACTCAAAATTAAATTTTTTAACAATTATCCATTTAATAGAAAGAAAATTGGCAAAAATTTTTTCTGTGTATAAATTATTCTTCTGTTTAGGAATAAAATTAACTTTATTTCAGTTTTATTTATTTTAGGTAATTAACGTAGACTTTATTTATTTAATTTTTGTTTTAGAATGATTAACTTAAACTTTCTGACTCGCTATGCGAGCTCGAGTGACAAATTGTAACTAACTATTAAAGAAATATTTTGCCCCATTAATACCAAATTGCATACAAAAACAGGAAAGTGCAACGTAGCGTCTGCTTTAATTTTGTTATTATTTTGGTGATATTGCAATTCCTGCAATTACGTACCTTAACTTATATATACAACCAGACAGTCCATATATTTAGTTATATGTAACTCCTCTACCCTCTGTTAAAAAAATTTCCTGAATTTAATTGTTCATACTTCTATTTGATATTTTTATACCCTCCACCACCATCAGTGGTGATAGAGGGTATATATAACATTATCATTCCGTGTGTAACACCAAGAAATATTCATCTGAGACCCAACAAAGTATATATTCTGGGTCCTTATCAAATTCTGAGTCGATTTAGCTATGTCCATCTGTCTGTTCTTGTTTTCCTACGTTGTTTGGTATTGAAAATGGGCAAAATCGGTTCACATCGGGAAAAGTTATGAATCAAAATTTGAAACAACCTCGAAAAAATAAGCATTTTTTACACATTCTGATGAAATTTTCTCGAAAACTATGCAAGATAATTCCATAAAAATCGGCATACATTCGTTTCCACACGAGAATTTAATTTCTGTGCAAAATTGGTACATAATTTCATATACCTCCCATACAAAAGTACATATTCCCGGAAATTTGGTTTTTTGTTAATAACTTCCGTCGTAATGTCGATATCTTCACAAAATTTTAGAATTTAAAATTTTATGTTAATATAATTTATTCAAAGGAAAACTTTTTTGGATGGGTCCATAATTGGTCATAGCTCCCATACAAGATCCCCTCCCAAAAATCACTTAAACGCGCACATCTCATTACTAAATGAAGATATCGATATACAATTTGGTACAAGTATTGCCCTTATATACAGAAATATTACAATGAAAGCTTTTTTGGATCGGTCCATAATTGGTCAAGTATTGCCCTTATATACAGAAATATTACAATGAAAGCTTTTTTGGATCGGTCCTTAATTGGTCATAGCTCCCATACAAGGTCCCCTTCCGAAAATCACTTAAACGCACATAACTCATTACTAAATTAAGATATCGATATAAAATTTGGTACAGCTATTGCTCTTATATACAGAAATAATACAATGAAAGATTTTTTCAATCGGTCCATATTTGGTCATAGCTCCCATATAAGGTCCTCTCCCGAAAATCACTTAAACACACATAACTCATTACTATATTAAGATATCGATATAAAATTTGGTGCAAATATTGCTCTTATATACAGAAATATAACCATGTAAGTTTCTTTGGATCAGTCCATAATTGGTCATAGCTCCCATACAAGGTCCCCTCCCGAAAATCACTTAAACGCACATAATTCATTAATAAATTAAGACATCCATATAAAATTTGGTACAAGCTTTTTTCGATCGGTGCATAATTGGTCATAGCTCCCACACAAGGTCCCCTCCCGAAAAGCACTTAAACGCACATAATTCATTAATTAATTAAGATATCCATATAAAATTTGGTACAAGCATTGTTCTCACATATAGAAATATTACTAAGAAATCTTTTTCCGATCGGTCCATAATTGGTCATAGCTCCCATACAGGATTTCCTGCCGAAAAACACTTAAACGCGTATAACTCATTACTAAATTAAGATAGGTCCAGAAAATCACTTAGATTTACAATATTTATTACCAAGTGATGATATAGATACAGAATTCTGAAATTTGATTTGATTCTGAATATTGATACAAAATTTGGCAAAAATATTAGTTTTGTATACAAAAAATCTATTTCTCCTATACTAGGTCGAGCCCCTAAAAGCGCTATAACCGTATTTAAAGAGCATTATCAATTTGTGTAGAACAAAATTATATATGTATTTGGATTTTGAAAATCTCTAATCTAATCTTTCATACATGCAAATTACTAAATTTATAATGTTCAGTAAATCTTGGAATTGTAATAGATTTAACTTTTGTGATTTTTTCTATTAAAGACATGAGAAAACTTATTTCTACAAATATTTGATCAATTAGAAAAGTTATAACATAGGAGTAGCTGGTGGAGGGTATTTAGGATTCGGCACAGCCGAATATAGCACTCTAACTGGTTTTTTTTCAATTTCTTTTATTTTAGGAGAGAGTTCATTTATATTAATTTTTACTAGATTTTTCTTAAAAATAAATTAGGACAATAATTATAATAATAATTATGATCATCATTGAATAACTTATTCCATAGCAAAGCTTTTTAAAAATGCATTCCTCATTTTTTTTTGAAATTGAGTTGTATTTTAAAGAATTGACAATTCTTCAAACTCATTCCCTTTGATTTAATTCCTAGAATTAATTCTTGAAGCTTTCGATGTAGGTGAATTGATTCTCTAATGAATTAATTCCTATAGAATGTTAAATTCCTCCTGAATGAATTTGTTTGCATTCAATCTGTTACAATTCCTATTGATTTTTAAATTCCCTCTGAAAGATACAAATTTTTTTTGAATTCAATCTATTACAATTTGAATTAAAAAATTTTTCAACCATTCAATTTTAAATATATTGAATGTTTTGTTTTATAATTCAAAAGCATTCTGTATATTAAAAATGTAATTAAAAAATGTTACTTTCATTCAATTTGTAATAGAAAAAATTAAACTATAATAATGATCATCAGGGAAACCAAAATATGCAAATGCATGTTTTTTATGGTGCGTCGTGTGGACTCATGGATAAGATATTTATACGTTTCAGACCAATTTAAGAATTTTGGCATCGATTTGTTAGAGCATATTTTTGCATATTTTACCCATAAGAAATTTAAAGGAAATTTCTTTGGCCATAGCCATATATTCTGTCCTATTATCATTTCCAAAAAGCATAAGGTAAGAGGAAAATTCGTTGAAGTACATATGACTTTGACATTCTAAGTAATTTATCTTTAAATCCGATAGGAAAACAAATTTTGTCACCGAAAAATAGCTTAGAAAGTCTCCCGAGTTCATCATTGGCACTGGTCCAATGAGAAACCCACACGTGGTCGACGTTCATACGTATTACGTAACTCGGGAGATCATTAAAGGGGGATGCGACCATTAAAGAGTGAAACCAGTTTACAAGCTACGAGTATCTTGCACCAAATTATATAATCTGCAGCACTTTTTCTAATTTGACCAACCGAAACAACAAATTCCAATTCAACTAAGCCAGAATTATAAGAAAATTTCAATCTAAATTTCCACCGAGGAGACAACCGACATTTTACTAATTCATCGCACCAGATAGTGTCCATAGTTTTATATCCCGTTACTTGATATTTAAAATTTTTTTAAATCCCTAAAAATTTCTAAACTAACTAAAAGCTAACTTCTTCTTCTAAAATTCTCATTAAAATGTCCTAAAGTTAAAATTCTAACAAAATTACAGTTATTACCCTATATTACTACTATTTCGACTACAAACCTAACAACAAATTTGCCTTACAAACTATTAAAATAATTAAAATCTTTAAAAATATTAACAATCATGCTGAAATTATAACTTATATTTATCATTATTCTAAAACTAATTCAATGTTTCATCTAATTTAATAATTAATTATGAATAGTATCATAATTAAGCAAACTTAATGATAATTAACGCTTAACTTAATTTCTAAAATATCCCTACATTATACATTTATATTTGCTAACCCTATATTAATTACCCTAAACAAAATAATGAACACAAAAGAAATTAAACAATCAACAAATGTCATCAAAAAGAATGCAGAAGGCCTTCATGCAGCGTGGGACAATTGTTTTTGTATGTAAGTTTGTTTTACTACTTTTCATTCATTAATTTCTTTTCTATCATTATCTTAATTAATTTAAATTTAAAAAATGATCTCTTACTCTCTTTCTATACTATAAATTTTACATATAAGCTTAACTTTTCAATGTTAAAAAATAATGAAAAATTTTATTTTTAGAGCATATTTTTTAAATTTTAAGAGTATATTTTGAGTTTTTTTACGGCATATTTAAAGCGCTTAAAACACTTTTTAGAGCATGTTTTCGGTTTCCCTGATGATCATTCAATAGAATTAATTTCTATAAATAATTATTAAATTCAATCAATTTGGATTTCACAATTATAATATGATATAAAATAATTTCCATTCAAAATAAATACCCTATCGTCACAATTTTGAATCAATTTTTTGCTTATGGCATTTTTATACCCTCCATCACCATGAGTGGTGATAGAGGGTTCATATAACATTGTCATTCCGTGTATAACACTTAGAAATATTCATCTGAGACCCAACAAAGTATATATATTCTGGGTCCTTATCAAATTCTGAGTCGATTTAGCAATGTCCGTCAGTCTGTGTAAAACATGCTCACGAAAAAACGGAGCAATAGAATTTTACCAAATTCACCCAAAATCGGTTCACACCGGGAAACGTTATGAAACAAAGTTTAAAACAACCTAGAAAAAATAAGCATTTTTTACACATTCTGATGTAATTTTCTCGGAAACCATGCCAGATCATTCCATGAAAAACACCACACATTCGTTTTTACATAAGTGACTTGATCACTTCCGAAAATTGCTGGAATCGGTACACAATTTCATATACCTCCAATAAAAAAGTACAAATTTTCGGAAAATAGTTTTTTTGTTAATAACTTCACAATGTCGACATCTTCACAAAATTTTACAAATTAAAATCTTATGTCAATAGAATTCATTCCAAGAAAAAATTTTGTGGATCGCTCCATAATTGGTCATAGCTCCCATAGAAGGTCCCCTCCCAAAAATAACTTGAACGCACACAACTCATTACTAAATTAAGATATCCATATAAATTTTTTTCCTATCGGTCCATAATTGATCATAGCTCCCATACAAGGTCCCTTTTAGAAAAGCACTTAAAGACATATAACTCATTACCCATAAAATATTTGGCATAAATACTATTTTTCTACACATAAATGTTATTTCAAAATTTTTTCTACGATCTGTCCATCCTTGGTCATAGCTCCCAGGTTTCCCTCCCGAAAATCAGAAAAAACGCACATAACTCATAACCAGATACTGATATAGCAAAAATATTGCTATTATATACATAAATTACACTATAAAATTTTATTACGATCGGTCCATATTTGGTCATAGCTCTCATACTATGTTCCCTTCAGAAAATCACTTAGATTCACAATATTCATTACCAAATAATGATACAGATACATAAATTTGAAATTTTGTCTTTATATACATAATTGGACATAGCTCCCATACAAAGTCCTTTTACGAAAATCTCTTAAAGGCACATTACTCCCCAGCAAAATCTTTACTTACCCGGTAAGTAAGCAAGTAATATTGGAGAAAAGTGTAAGTAGTTACTTTTTGGGTGAATAACTACTTATTTTTGTTCGACGATGGCCAAAAAATAACTGGTTACAAATCTCATTACCCGACTTTTCTGGATTAAAAACTAGTTTTACAGTTATTTTTTATGTTTGCTAGTGTATTTTCTTACTCAATGCCCCATTAACAAGTAATTTTAATGGAATGGTTCCCACAAAAAATTTTCAAAATCGGCTACGGTTAGAAATAATAACTAATTCTTTATTGGACATACGCTATAGACAATTGACTACAAATTCTATTCAAAACAATTAATTTATGTTATTGATAACGACAACTCATTACCAAGTAATGTATGAAATAATTTCATTACCTACAATACTCATTACCAAAATTTGAAAATATTTTACAAAATTTGGCTCAAATATTAGTTTTGTATACAAAAATTCTATTTCAAGATTTTTTCACGATCGGTTCATAACATGGGTGCGGTCGGTCCCATATAATGTTCCCTTCAGAAAATCACTTAAACACACATTACTTATTCCTAAATTACGATATAAATTCAAAATTTGGTTGAAATATTGCTTTTGTGTACAGAAATTTAACTTAATTATTTTTAAATGATCGGTCTATAATTGGTCATATCTCTCATACTCCAACCCCTAAAAGCGATTTCACTGTATTTAAAGAGCATTATCGATTTGTGTTTTACAAAATTTTGTGTAGAACAAAATTATATATGTAAAACATAATTATATATATTTGCATTTTGAAAATCTTTAAATCTTTCACACACGTGCATGCAAATTACTAAATATCTCTAAGCTCTATAAAAATATAAAGAAAATGGTGTTTATAATTTTAATAAATCTTGGAACTGTTATAGATTTTTTTGGCATATTTTATTTAAGACATGAGAAAACTTATTTATACAAATATTTGATCAATTAGAAAAGTAATAACATAAAAGTAGCTGGTGTAGGGTATTTAAGATTCGGCACAGCCGAATATAGCACTCTAACTTGTTTGTTATTATTGTTTCATCGTCGACATTTATTATTTGAAATTGTTTGTTTTGCCTAACTTACAGTGGGTTTCTATCATATTTCGAGAATGAGCAATAATTGCAGTTATTTATTACTCCATGAATCGTTAATTTTAACTTGTGTCCTTGTGTATTCCTTCGTATGTTGGGTTGATATCGGATTGACCTGTTTCATTTTTATGATACAACGATATCTAGAAAGATTCTGATTTTGTCAAAAATACATATGGAGTCCATAGTTTTCCTTTCAATTATTTTTATTTGAAATTTAATGCGATTAACAACTGTGGTTAAAAATTTTTAAATTCTCGTTTACATTTTTCTCTTGAAAATTCATTGTTTCCACTTCTAATAATAATAAGGATCTATTTTCTACTAAACTTTACCTACATTTATATTTTCTGCTGAATCCTTCTCTTCGATACGACTAAGAAAGTCTGAATACGATTTTCTTTTCCTTTAATGCATTCAATTTTGGCATTATAGTCCATAAAGAGGACAAGCCATCTTTGTAATCTGGGGTTAATATTTTTGCCATTATTTTTGGCTTGTAGCCCCTTAAGTGGTTTATGATCTTTACTGAGATCAAATTCTACCCCATATAAATAAGGTCAAAAATACTAAGTGCCCAGAATATAGCTGCGAGCTCTTTTTCTATGGTTGTGTAATTTTTTTCGTCGTCGTTAAGTAATGCATAACTGACTTGCGTTAAAACAGCCCCAGTGCATAATTGCTAGCATCTGTTATTGAGATAAATTTTTTATTGAAATTTGTTTATCTTAATATGTTAGGGTTTATAAGAATGTCATTTTATTTTTGAAAAGCAACAATTAAATTGGGATCATTAACATTAACTTTTTAATTTTTCTCATTGGGAATGCGATTTTGTCATAATTCTTTATAAATTTCCGATAAAACCTCGTCATCCCTGGGAAACACGTTTAAGGATGAACGGTTCAAATCGGTCCTTTATTTCGCCTAGCCCCCATACAACCGTACCCCCGAACCGGGCCTTTAGGCTCATAATTCCGTTTAATGTTATATTATGTCAACAAAAATCTGAAAATCTTAGTTTTATGAAACGATAAATGACACTACTAATTTTTATAGTGATCGGTTCTCATTTGACCGTAGCCCCCATACAAACTCCCCTTCAGAAAATGTCTTGAAAGACAAAATTCACTTATAATATCTAATAAAACGATTAAAATGTGCATAAATAACTTTAAAGTAGCGTTTATTCCTCTACCAAAATTTTTAAGGATAGGCCCATATTAACCCTTCCCTATGAGCCCTCTTGTAGAAAATCTGTTTTTATACCCTACACCACTATAGTGGGGAGGGTATTATACGTTTGTGCTGATGTTTGTAACATACAATAATATTGGTCCAATACCCACCTTTAAGTATACCGATCGATTCAGAATCATTTTTTGAGTCGATTAAGACATGTCCGTCCGTCCGTCCGTTCGTCTGTCCGGCTGGCTGGCTGGCTGTCCATGTAAACCTTGTGCGCAAGGTACAGGCCGCAATTTTCAAGATAATTTGATGAAATTTAGACCAAGCATGTTTTTTGGCACAAGGACGAAGCCTATTGAAAATGGTTGAAATCGGTCCATTATTTCACCTAGCCCCCATACAATCGTACCTCCCGATTTGAACTTTTTATGCTATAATTACGTCAAATATTCTGCTATCTCTCTAAAAATTGGCACAAATAAGTTTTATATAAGTATAAATGACACTGCAGATTTTCGTAAGGATCGGCCTTTATTTGACCCTAGCCCCCATACAAACCCCCCTTCAAAAAATGACTTAAACGTCTAAAATTGACTTGTAACCATTTGTATCGCAATGAAACTCAACAAAACTAACTGTTATTTAGAAATATATCCTTTTCCCAAATTTACCGAGGATCGGCCCATATTTGACCTATATAAAGCCTCATTTAGAAATTTTAGTTTTTTATCAATAAATGGCTTAAATATTTTGGAATTATGGTAATATTAAACATAAAAGTTTCTTTACAAAAAATAAAAATTTTATAAAAGTAAAAATTGTAAAAATATACTCATGGTGTAGGGTATCATATGGTCGGCCATGCCCGACTATACTTTCCTACATGTTTAACATACTGACTGGTGTAGATTATCATATAGTCGGCAATGTCCGACTATACATTCATACTTGTTATACCCCACACCACTATAGTGGGGAGGGTATTATACGTTTGTGCTGATGTTTGTAACATACAAAAATATTGGTCCAATACCCACCTTAAAGTATACCGATCGATTCAGAATCATTTTTTGAGTCGATTAAGACATGTCCGTCCGTCCGTTCGTCCGTCTGTCCGGCTGGCTGGCTGGCTGTCCATGTAAACCTTGTGCGCAAGGTACAGGCCGCAATTTTCAAGATAATTTGATGAAATTTAGACCAAGTATGTTTTTTGGCACAAGGACGAAGCCTATTGAAAATGGTTGAAATCGGTCCATTATTTCACCTAGCCCCCATACAATCGTACCTCCCGATTTGAACTTTTTATGCTATAATTACGTCAAATATTCTGCTATCTCTCTAAAAATTGGCACAAATAATTTTTATATAAGTATAAATGATACTGCAGATTTTCGTAAGGATCGGCCTATATTTGACCCTAGCCCCCATACAAACCCCCTTCAAAAAATGACTTAAACGTCTAAAATTGAGTTGTAATCATTTGTATCGCAACGAAACTCAACAAAACTAATTGTTATTTAGAAATATATCCTTTTCCCAAATTTACCGAGGATCGGCCCATATTTGACCTATATAGAGCCTTATTTAGAAATTTTAGTTTTTTATCAATAAATGGCTTAAATATTTTGGAATTATGGTAATATTCCAAATAAAAGTTTCTTTACAAAAAATAAAAATTTTATAAAAAGTAAAAATTTTAAAAATATACTCATGGTGTAGGGTATTATATGGTCGGCCATGCCCGACTATACTTTCCTACTTGATTTTTTATTATTTTATTTATTTTTTTTATTAAATAACTCTTTTATTACCTATTGTTGCAATGGTTTGTGGGCTTAAAAGAAAATTTACTTCATTTTCTGCATTGTCTTCTAAACTTTTTATATCCATAGGTATGGGATTATTTATATATTGTTGAGACTAAGGGTTACCAGCATATTTGTTTAAAATGTTGTTAGTTTGAAAATTATTTGAAGATTTCTTATTAAAATGTTGTTTATTATTAAAGTTCCTAAAAGTTTCTTTCTTTTCGTTATGGATGTTTGTGTTGCTTTGTGCATTAGTTATTTCTTTTTATTTAAAATCTATAGCCCTTTTATCATATAGTAATTTTAATTGAGAAAATCATTTATAAAGTGAGTCCAGTGTTGGTTTTTCATCTATAATGTAAGATCTAAATTGTCCGTCTATTTTATCTATTAATATTTCCATTAAGTTTCTTTTAACGTTTTGTTGGGTGTAGGGTAGAAGGGGATCTTTCTGCCAATGCGAATAACTTGAAAACCGAGTAATCGATATTATCGCATTATCTAATTTTGTTTTCGTTTATCGATTATCTATCATCCCTGAATTTTAAACATTAAGTTTACATATGATGGGAGGCAGACATGATTAATTGTTTTCAAAGGGCTGTAAAAATATTTCACTGTGTGAATTTTTTGTGCTAGCTTTTTTAGTTTTTGTGATACAAAAAATATATTGGTCAATATAAGAACGTCAATAATAGTGAACAATAAGACATAATAATATTTTCGCTAATATAATTTAAAGCCCGAAAAAATTTAAACTAAACCCCAGAACTGCCCGTGGGGCACATGCGCCAAATATATGTAATGGTTGTGATGTAGAACAAAATTTGGTTAAAATATAGAAAAAGTAATAATTTAATTTTTTGTTAAGTTTTGTGAAATAAACAATAAATATCTGGTTTTTTTATATTTTGTTTAATGAATTAAAGTATAAAACAGCAAAATAAGTTTTTATTTTTGTGATTTTTTCCTTTATTTTACTAATAACAAATCAGCCACATCCCCTTAACGCATTTACCCCATGGATAGGGCGGTATCTCCGTTTTTGGTGAGTGCGGAAAAGTTAAACAAATATGTACATGAGAAAAGTTTGAAAGGAATAAAATCAAAGCCAACATTTCGAAGTATCCGAACCAAGAAAAAATTTACGAATACGTGTTGTGGTTTTAATTTGAGGCTGCCTTAAAAAAAGTGGTTTTGGTCCCCCTTCTACCCTATAAGTCAGGATTTAATTCGTCGTACAGATAAGTGTCATTAGGTATATACTTAGATTTTATAAATACTTTAAATAGTGTTGATGTCTTTTCAGCTGTCGCCGTCTAAAAAGCTTAATTGAATCTGCCACCTTTCCAGAGAATTTTTGGTTTTTTATAATATTTATTCCAAAATTTTTAAGTTCATAGTTATTGCCACCTAATGCAATCAGATTTTCAACGGTTTTTATAAAAGATGATAGGTTGTTTTTTTGGACCAAATGGTGATATTTGGTTAAATTGACTTATTATTTGATTGGTATGTAAGCCAAATGTTGTGTTTCTGCTGTGTCTGTGACTGATATTGTTGTTGTAAAATGTGTAAAATGCTGTTGTAAAATAGCTTCGACTTGTTGGATTTTCATGTCATACTCCGTTCTCTGTTGGTTCATTATTTGCAATTGAGTTTCTATTTGGTTTTGGAGAGTATCTCCTTCCGACTTAATGATGAATGTAGTATCCGTCAGGCTGAAATATCGGCGATAAGAAAGGCGGTAAATTGGCTAAGGTACTATCGGATATCTAATATGGATCCTCAAAGATCTAAATATCTTCTTGGTCTCCAAAGACCGCAGTTAAGTAGGCTGATATCGATTATCACTGGCCACTGTAAATTTGGGAACCATGCCAGACTCATTGGTCTCCCGTTCAACGATTACCTACTTTGGAGATCTAACCGAGCTGTCAAATATTAAATTAGAACGTCTTCTAGAGTTCATTAATTTGTCAAATTGGGTGTGAATCCTATAACTCACACTACTCACCCATGGCAGCTGCCCTGGCTTTCTCACTTCTCATCCTCTCCTTCTCTTTGCAACTGTTTCTGTTCTTTCACTCTTCTCAATCTCTCCCTCTTTTCTCTTTTCTTCTTCTTACAGGTATTTTTACAAAGGGATCAATATGGACCCAAGTAAAGCCGACATTGGCTACCTGTGCAAACCTAACCTAACCTGGAGAGTATAATTTTTTTGTTGATGCTCTTTTATTGTGGTATTCTGTTTTAGGATAAGACATTGTAATTGTTCGATCCTTTCTTGTATCACTTCAGGATTCATTTCAATTTTTTATTTTTATACCCTACACCACTATAGTGGGGAGGGTATTATACGTTTGTGCTAATGTTTGGTACAGTACCCACCTTAAAGTATACCGATTGATTCAGAATCATTTTTTGAGTCGATTAAGACACGTTCGCCTGTCCGGCTGGCTGGCTGTCCATGTAAACCTTGTGCGCAAGGTACAAGCCGTCGTAAACGTCTAAAATTGACTTGTAACCATTTGTATCGCAATGAATCACAACAAAACTAACTTTTATTTCAAAATATATCCTTTTACCAAATTTACCGATCGGCCCATGTTTGACCTATACTCCTATATAAAGCCTCATTAAGAAAATTTATTTTTTTTTATCAATTAATTGCTTAAATACTTTGGAATTAAGGTAAAATTCAACATAAAAGTTTCTGTATGAAAAATAAAAATTTTAAAAATATACTCATGGTATAGGCTATGGTGTGCCACGCCCGACTTTCCTACTTGTTTTTATACCCTTCAACTTCGTGAGAAGGGTATATATATAAGTTTGTCATTCCGTTTGTAATTTCTATAATATAATTTTCCGACCCTATAAAGTATATATATTCTGGATCCTTATAGATAGCGG
>NC_060949.1:10434423-10454666 GCF_022045245.1 Lucilia cuprina | reverse complement strand
TTTAGTATAAAGATTTTGACTTGCATGAAACTTATGTGTATCGAATTTCATTAGACGGACGGACGGTCGGACATGGTTAGATCGTCTATATAAGAACCCTCAATATATACATGTGTTACAAACGGAATGACGAAATCAATATACCACGCATCTTCTTTTAATGGTGAGTATAAAAACGGACCTGGGACATAGAAGATTAATAATAGATACTGGCGCTACTAACTAAGTTTTAAACCCAGGTATTTGTAACCCAAAATGGGTTTGGTTTAACAATACCCGCCTTCAGGGAATTTAAGTTAAAAAACAAAATGTTACAGTTGTATATAATAGTTTTTCATAAACATTATGACGGGTTAATAGAAAATGATATCCTTAGACCCCTTAATGCCTGTATTAACTTTAATCTTAATTTAATGGAAATTAATGATTGTTAAATACCCTTACACTTTAATAATAATATGGATGACCTTAGGGATCAGGATGACGAAAATAACTACATTAAATAAAATAACGTAGTTTTAGGGAACGAAAATCTCATCTTCGAACTCAACCTTGTAGCAAACACTGATTCCCTTGATTTCAAATTTTTTGAAAAGCAAATCCGTATGGAAAATCTTAATTCAGAGGAGAAGGAACAATTTAGTAAATTAATAAGGAAATACGAGGACTTATTTTACTAACGTTATGAAACATCGATTAATACAACCGATGACTAACTGATCTCTACAAAGTCTTACCGCTTTCCTTATGTCCACAAAATGGAGGTAAGGAAACAAATCCAGGAAATTTTGGATAGTAACCTGATCCGACATTCTACCTCACCTTATTCGGCGCCCATCTGGATCGTGCCTAAAAAGGATGACGCCATCGGCGGAAAAAATGGCGCCTTATTATTAACTATAGGAAGTTGAATGAGAAAACTATAGACGACAAGTACCCTATTCCAAATATGGAAGAGATATTAGACATACTAGAAAGAAGTATGTATTTTACAACTCTTTACAACCTAGCTAAAGGCTTTCACCAAGTCGAAATATATAAGAGAAATGTGCACAAAACGCTAAACTGGACATAAATGATGAAATTAAAAACCCTTCTCAATGATAACCCAATTTTAGCTTATCTAGATTTCAATAAGTAGTTTGTATTAAACACTGATGCCAGCAATTTTGCATTGGGAGCCGTCCTTATCAAGACTATCACTCAATTTGCTACGGCAGCAGAACTCTTAACGAGCATGAAGTAAATTACAGTACAATCGAAAAGGAACTTTCAGCTGTGGTATGGGCCGTGGCATATTTTGTACATATTTGTTTGGAAAGAAATTCACTATTCAAACGGACCACAAGTGGTTGTTCTCTATTAAAAAACTGTTAAAAAGTGCGTTATCCCGAATCACTTCCAAAACCCCACAAATAAATACAATAGAATCTATTGCTGAGCTTAGAGAATTTTTTATAAAAATCAAATTATAATATCTAGAATTGGTTCAGGTTCTATCAGAACACACGTTAAGAAGGTGTTTCGAAACGTTAGGAAAACTTTACATGTTAAGGAATTATATCGTGCTACAGC
Organism: Lucilia cuprina; assembly: GCF_022045245.1. Taxonomy (NCBI): domain Eukaryota; kingdom Metazoa; phylum Arthropoda; class Insecta; order Diptera; family Calliphoridae; genus Lucilia; species Lucilia cuprina. The sequence goes on along the minus strand of NC_060949.1, from coordinate 10,453,091 downwards.
TGTAACTTTAATTAAAATCCACATCAATCCATGCCAAGTTAATGCAGTGATGATTGATGACTGTTATTACGAAACATTTAATTATACATATAATGAAACTTCTGCAGAAACTAACACCGAAAATACCTTTTAAAGTCACTGAAACTCCAAGTAAACCTCGAGAAATAGTCTATATCGACGTTTTTTATTTATTGGAAAAGAAGCAATTTTTGACAATAATAGATAAATTTTCTAACTTTGCAATGGCCTTCCAAATTAGTGGAAGAAATTGTTCCGAATTCAAGACTAGGTTACTGCAGATTATTAACATGTATGGAAAGATGGAGAAAATTATTGTAGATAATGAATTAGGATTCAAGGCAACTGAAATGCAAACATGTTTCAATGACGAAGGTATTTCCGCACATTACACCTCGAATAGTAATCATACGTCGAACGCAAACCAGAGATACAAGCCGAAACTGCTCAAATCGGCGGCGGCTGGCCGCCGTTAATATTTTTCAAGCCGCGCCGCCGCCGTCTTCTTTCGGCTGAAAAGCTATGCCGGCTTAAATGTAGCCGCTGATAAAGATTGGAGAAAATCACACATGTATTTCGGAAAATAAATTCACCAATTTGAACGGATTTGCCACTATTTTAAATTATTATTGCAAATTGAAAAGTGTTGCCACACAATATTGTGCTAATATTTAAATTGTGAAAACTACTATAAATGTTAATTTTTCTGTAGAAAATAAACTTATATAAAGACATGTTTCTATATTACAGACTATTATACAGAGATTTTTCAATATAATAAACGCTTATAAGGTCAATTTCTAAAGAAAATGTTAAATTTAGCCGCCGCCGCCGATCATTTTGAATCGGCTTGTATCTCTGACGCAGACATAGAATGACTGCAAAATACAATAAATGAATACATCAGACTACTCAGAAATGAAGGAAGAAATCAGGACGAAGCGGTTGAAAAGAAAATCACAAGAATTATAGGTTTTTATAGTGTTATTTTACATAGTACTACAGTAGCCAAGCGCAGAAAGAGAAACTGTTATAGTAGTGGTGAAAAATAGAAAAAATATTTCATAATTACTATTGTTATGTTCATATTTTTTAAGAAATAAAATTTGAAAGATAAAACATATTCAAAGAAGAAAAAAATGTTTATTTCTTCACATAGATTAAAATTTTTAATATATAATGTTTAAAAAAATTATTAAAAATATTGTTTTTAAGTATTTTATTTTATGCATTCCTGAAAAGCTTTGGAGTGTACAAATTTTTGCACGTTATTCTCTTGTTTGCAAATTATGTTGTTGTGTTTTTAAAAGTTTTGTTTGCAATTTCTGAAACAAAGCGACATCAACCTACTTTGTTGAATACTGTCAAACAACTAAAGATAACTTTTGTAATTTTTAAAAAGAATATAGTAGATATAGACTTACATAAGGTAGTAAACTACATCAAAGAGATAAGAGGAGGTAAAAACCATTGGGGATATAGAAAAATAGATGCTAACAAGACCGATAATAATCATTTAAAAAATAAGAGAACTAAACACAAATATTACAAGACACATGTAAAACCAAAAAGAAAATACCGGGACAGAGAAAATGCAACCCTTACAACTAACACATGATACCTTTTATTTTTAGATGACAAACTGGATACTCTTTACAAATGTTAATGCCCATTCAGGACCTTACAAGTTAACAATGGATATGTACCAATCAAAATCGATGAGTTGAAAATTATTGAACAATATAACAAATTACTTCACATCGTTAATGTTACAGCATATATCGAGACATTGGAACATATTCACAGGAACGTACAAATACTAAATTCCAGCTCTACAGAAATGAGAACAAAATCCTTACTTGACAATATAAACAAAAATTAACAGTTGTTAAACGGAAAAATACGTAACTAAAATCCACATCTTAGACAGAAAAGAGGACTTGCAAATATAGTAGGAAAAGGACTTAAATAAATAGCAGGGACAATGGACACGAAATAGATATAAATAACGCACTAAATTCATTATCAGATCAAGTAGATAATTTTACAATACTTAAGAATCTTATATCTTCCCAAATACAGAATATAACGGATCACATAAATAGAAAAACAAACTGTAATAGGCAATTACCTAAATAATTTCATAAATAACATCCAGAATAAAATTTCAGATATTGAGTATGAAGTGACATTCCTAAGTCAAATTTACCAGATAAATAATGACATGTCATTTTTAAAAGACCATATTGACGATATTGGACAAATAATTTTCTACAGTAAATTAGGAATAATTTCAACAGACATACTTACCAAGGACTAGACCTTATAACAGATTTTGACAGTTATACAAATATAATAGCCACTTTTAGTGCTCCATGATGAGAATATTATAATAGTACTTATGATTCCCCAATATTCGGACAAAATATTGTCAAAAATTATATTTAAACCAATAGCGAATGAAAACAATAGATGTAGAAAACAATATATTATGTTTTTTGATAATTGATAATTAATGATAATTGTTTAAAAAACATTATTTTATACGAGGAAGATCAACACAAAATGTTAACAATGAATGATACTCTAATATTACGGAAATACTTCCAGGTATTATAATATTTAAAAACTATTTTTCTAAAATAGAACATACTTGTAATAAAATCAAAACAAAAGTTACAAGAACGTTTCTTATAAAATTTGAAAATTGTGAAATTTATTCTTTAAGCAAAAACTTTACAAATCTGGCAGATTTAAAATTGGAATCATTATATTTAAAACAAATTGAATATGATGAAAACATAAATAAATGTATATCATAATAATAATTCCAGAATCATTAATATAAACATAAATGTAATAATTATAATGTTCATTATAGTAATAACCATAATTTGTGTATACGTTATAAGACAAAAGGTTTCTATATTGCAAATTTCGGAGTCGGAGCCTCAAGCTACCGGTGGCGGTGTTATGACCCCTAGCTTTGTCATTATTTAATTTACTCTTTGTCACCTGTGATGTTATTACTTTATTTACATTTTATTTATTTTCTCTGGGAAAGACAAAATTGCAATTTGGTTAAATAATTTTCTAATGAAATAATTGACATTGCATTTTCAGTGTGAAGAAACAATTTTGCAATTTGTTCTTCTTAACATGAGTTTGCTTTGTTTCATATAAACAAAGCACACTCATGTTACATTTATATTGTAATAGCAAAAGTGCAAGTTGACAGAGTTTCTTTCCCACAAAATAAATAACACCTGCAAGAAAATGAAACCTTTTTAGATTAAGAAGAAATTGACGAAACAAAAAAACATACGTTTATTTTGTTGCAAAAACAACCAGAAACAACTGAAGTTGTTTTATTCCGTAATTGGCGCAATCGTTAGGATTTTATCTAAAGATAAAATTAAATCGAACATTATACAAAAAAAATTATAATTAAGTTAAAATATTTTTCTCGGATGATAAATAATAAATAAACAAGTAAGAGTTCTATATTCGGCTGTGCCGAATCTTATATACCCTTCACCATGATGTGTTTAAAGCCTTTTGTACCTTTTAAAGAACGAAAAAGTACCAAAAAGTCCCCATCTATGGGTCCTCAGTTAATCCGGGCCATACAAACTTAATTACATGTTCCTAGGTTCAATATTGTAGAAATTGTAAAAAGTACCTTTTGAAGAACGAAAAAGTACCAAGAAGTTCCCTTTTACTGGTTCTCACTTAATCCGGGATATACGAACTTAATAACATGTTTCTAGGTTCAATATTATAGAAATTTCAGAAAGTACCTTTCGAAGAATGAAAAAGTACCAAAAAGTACCCTTTCATGGGTCCTCACTTAATCCTGGCCATACATACTTAATTACATGTTTCTAGGTTCAATATTGTAGAAATTGCAAAAAGTACCTTTTGAAAAACGAAAAAGTACCAAAAAGTCCCCTTTTATGGGTCCTTACTTAATCCGGGCCATACATACATAATTACATGTTTCTAGGTTTAATATCGTAGAAATTGCAAAAAGTACCTTTTGAAAAACGAAAAAGTACCAAAAAGTCCCCTTGTATGGGTCCTCACTTAATCCGGGCCATACATACTTAATTACATGTTTCTAGGTTCAATATTGTAGAAATTGCAAAAAGTACCTTTTGAACAACGAAAAAATACCAAAAAGTCCCCTTTTATGGGTCCTCACTTAATCCGGGCCATACATACTTAATTACATGTTTCTAGGTTCAATATTGTAGAAATTGCAAAAAGTACCTTTTGAACAACGAAAAAGTCCCCTTTTATGGGTCCTCACTTATCCGGGCCATACATACTTAATTACATGTTTCTAGGTTCAATATTGTAGAAATTGCAAAAAGTACCTTTTGAAAAACGAAAAAGTACAAAAACTCCCCTTGTTTGGGTCCTCACTTAATCGGGCCATGCATACTTAATTTCATGTTTCTAGGTTCAATATTATAGAAATTTCAAAAAATACCTTTTGAAGAACGAAAAAGTACCAGAAAGTCCCCTTTTATAGGTTCTCACTTAATCCAGGCTCTACATACTTAATTTCATATTTCTAGCCAATAACAAAACATTAGTGCTGCTCTCGCTCTGCTACTCTTGCTCTGCTTTGCTTTTATAAACAAATTACAATAACAATATTTACCGTATTGTTATGTATTTTGTTTTGTTTTTTTTGCAGTTTCTGTCTGAGCATGAATAAAAAATTTAAATTTTATATGAAATTTTCAGAGGTTGTCTCGGTTTTTTGCTCATATCTCCGTTATTTATGGACCGATTTTGCTGATTTTAAATAGCGTTCTTGCGGTCGTATGTCTGATAGAATTATGGAAGATTCGGATCTCGCAGATATCTGGGGTCTTCTAAAAACTGATTTCAACAAACATACAGACAGACAGACGGACATGGCTTAATCATCTCCGCTACCTATAAGGATCCAGAATATATATACTTTATAGGGTCGGAAAATTATATTATAGAAATTACAAACGGAATGACAAACTTATATATACACTTCTCACGAAGGTGAAGGGTATAAAAAGTACCTATAATTAGAATAAATTAAATCCAAAGCTATATAAAAATTGTATTTATTTAAAAAAGGTGGGTTTAAAAATATCTGATTTCAATATTAAAATATCTTATATGGGCAATTTCGTGTCGAGTGACCCAAGTCAAAAAATAATTTATGTATAAAACAGTAGTATTAATTTCAATATAATGATAGATAGCGTTTGAATACTTTAAGTAAAAATTTTAATGTATTTTGTTTTGGTTACGATAATGAAATACAAATAAAATTTTAGCTCAAAGTGATCATACGTAATCTAGAAACAGGACCTAAACGCGCTAATAGTTTAAAAAATATTGAAATATAAGATTTAAATCAAATAACTCTAAATAGGTTAAAAATGCAATGTTCATCAAATGAAAGACGAAACGTCCAACTTGAAAAAGTCTTTAAATGCTTATAACTCCTAAACTAATTAAGATATTAGACTTCGTTTAAAAACATTGGAAATGGAAGCCGTTTAGAGTTGTTAACTTATTCCTAAAATAGTATTTTAATGTAAAATATGACAAATTAATTTTTAATTTAATTTATATAATCCTTGAAGATAATTACTTTTTGGTATATTTAATAAACTTCGCCAATTAACACAAAACTTATTAAATGTTTATTAACAGTTGACTTTTAACACAACACTGCCATATTGTTTTTTATTACTTAAGATTCACATTATATTAATTCAGACGTCGGCGCTAGTATTGTTCTGACAACGAAGATTTTCGGCAAATTACATGTACACAACACGATCGCATACGAACCTCTAAACAAGAGCATCAAAAATACAAATATTTTATTTAGTTGCTTGACAGCATTCAACAAAGCGGGTTGGTGTCGCTTTGTTAAAGAAATTGCAAACACAACTTGAAGAAACAAAAACAACTTGCAAAAGCAAGAGAATAATTTACAAAAACAACGTACACTCTAAATAATTTTCTAGAATGCATAACAATGAAAGTAAATAAGTTAATCTTGTTTCATACTTTTTTTGTACATTTTAATTAGAAATGTTGTTTCTATGTGAAGAAATTATCATTCTTAAGTACATTGATTACACATTGTTTATAAATATTCGCAAAAAAATAACCAAATATTTTATTCAGTGCAATTTCAATGAAAAAATGCCAATAGTGTGTGTGTAGTGGTGATTTTTTTATCTGCCTCTCTATCCGCCGGTATATGTATTAATTACACTATTTTTCTATGAACTTTAAATTCAATAGCTCATTTAAGTTTAACAATGAATAATTAAAACTAAACATGACTGGACAAAATACAAAACATCACTGAACTTAGCAAAATTTCTGCATTATTAATTTTTTTATTTTTTCGCGTTCACGCTAAAAAATGGAGTATTTATATTTTTTTGTTTTTGTACTCTTCTTACTTTCATCCGGAAGTAACCTAAAACTATACTTTCAGACGGCGAAAACTAGAAATCAATGTATTTTGTTTTTGTAAAATGTGTGCTCTCGTCTGACAATCGTCCAGAAGTGACTAAAATCCACACTTCCAGATGAATAAAATACAACATTAATGTGAACACTCTTCAAACTGTCTTCCAGAAGTGACGTAAACATACAAATCAAGAAGATACAAATTAGGAAACTCTCATACAGAAGTCACTAAAAGTATACTTCAAGATGAAAAAAGTTCAACAGTCATGTTTTTTTGTTTAAGCAAAATGGATGCACTCTTCTAACTATCATCCGGAAGTAACTTAAAAGTGTATTTCTAGAAGACGAAAATTCGAAATCAATGTATTTTGTTTTTGTAAAATGTGCGTTCTCGTCTGACAATCGTCCAGAAGTGTTTCTGACGTGGCGTCTGGGGTGATGCGCAATAGTTTTGTCTTCTAAATGTTTGAAGGGTAGAGTTAGGTACTGCTGTCAAAGAGTCGGATTACTTGTTATACTTTGACAATGAATTTATTTAATTGTAGTATTTTTAAATAAATTATTTTGAAACAGCGCTGACAGAATTTAGATGCACTATAAATGCAAAAGAAAAAATGCAATTAAAAAAAATTCAAACCTTGATTTTTAATTTATTGTAATCCGTTTATGAGTTATTATGGTTATAATGTTCGCTTGGTTTAATAATTTTCCATTAAACAATGGTGTTTCTCATCAACATCTCCGAACTTAAGGTATTTTCAGACTACAATAATGAATATTAATACTTGTCAAAAAATCATGTAGTATAATACAATTTCGTAGTCTAAATACAATTTGATTGATTATGACAAAAAATATTTCTGATTCTTATGACATACCGACCGTATTTTTAAGTTTTTGAAAATTTTTTAAAAATTACGGATTTTTCATATGTATCAAAGTTGTATTTAAAATAAAGAAACTTTAGAAACAATTTCCTTGTGATAAAAATACACAAAAAATAAAATAAATTGAAAATAAACGAAAACACTAGGAACATCATTGAATTTATAAAGGTAAGAATTGATAAAATGTATGTCTAAAATATTTATGTATTTTTCTTACAGATTTTTTGACATACCGACAAATTCTATAATATTTTAATTTTGAAATGTGTTAATATTCAGTATTGTAGTCTGAAAATACCTTTAACAAAACTTGTATAATGAAAAATTTTGGGTATTTTAACTTTCGTGGTTTTCGAAATATAGCCTTGTAAATTTTAAAATCTGAAAAGTCTCATTACATCTAAAGGGTAAATGATACTAATTTCTATACACTTCACCTTCGTGAGAAGGGTATATATGTATAAGTTTGTCATTCCGTTTGTAATTTCTATAATATAATTTTCCGAACCTATAAAGTATATATGTTCTGGATCCTTATAGATAGAGGAGCCATGCTTGTCTGTCTGTGGAAATCAGCTTTTAGAGAATCCCAGATATCGGCGAGATCCAAATCTTCAATTATTGTTGCTTTCGAGAAGATAGCTATTTATCAGCAAGAACTAATTGTTTAAGTAATTTATCAATGTTAAGCAATTTCTTTCACTGTTTTAACTTTTTATTAAAGAAAATTTGAAAGTCGTGGCTCCAATTCAGCCGTCAGAGCTTAACAAGCAATGTATTAAAACTAACAAAAAATATACATAACTTTGTAACTTTGCTTCATCTTTCTGTATATGAGAAAGAAAGCAACACAATTAGCTTTTCACTCATTTCCATGCATTTATTTGCCTTTACAATCGTACATTTCGTTTGAGAATAAATCCTTATTGAACCATTTGGAATTGGTATTGGATCTCTAGAAATTCACTTGATAAATTTAAAAAGTAAAACTTTGTATTGTGAAAAATTGTCAAAATTTAAAAGCAAGTTGGAAGAGATAGGTAAAAGGCTAACTGAAAAATGAAAGTGTAGAGTCCTTTCTTGGAACTTTAAACAACATGTTATAATCCAAACTTTCTACATTATTTGGTCTATGTACAAGTTAATGTTGTAAGAAAATGTTTAGTTCTGTAAAGTATTAATTGAAAAGTTCCCTATAAACGAATGGGGTATCATATCAGCGATAAGATGTAAATCATGATCATACGTTTCGAAATTTTAGTGTTTTTCGAATTGAAAATATAGTAATTAATTAATGATGTGGAAAGTTTGCATACAGTTAAATACTAAAAACTTGTTCTATTTGAAAATTTTAATCTTTTTAAAAAAAAATTATTTGTTTGCACGCTTTCTATAAAAAGGTGCCAAAAAATTTAATATTTTTAAAAATTACAAAATTTGTTAAATATTTTTTATGTTGATTTTTACAACTATACTTGTATTTTAGGCTGTTGTATTTCGTAACTTCGTTTTCGAAAGTAGACCCTATGTGCGTGGTAGGGTCAATTTTGAATCAGTCCTTATTGAATTTGATACATATATATGAGTTTTTATAAACTTGTTTATGACAAATCTTACCACTATGCTAGCATAAATAAGCTTGTTTTAAACTTTAAAGTCATTTTCTTAGATCAGTTATGAGCGTTAGAGTAATTTTCTGAAGTTTGGTCGAGAGATTTTTTAAAACTTTTTTGTATCGATTTTCGTCGCTTACTGCTATTATTAAGTCAATTAAGAGCGATAGGGTCATTTTTATCTAATAAGAGTGGTAGGGTGAATTATTTATGGTAAAGTGATTTTTGTTCCTGTTTGTGTTGAATTTCATAATAACACTGCTATTATTAAGTTATGAGTGTTAAAATCAAATTTGAAAAATAGATTTTTGTTCAATTATGTCGAATTTCGTAGCTATACTGCTACTGTTAAGTCAATAATGATCGCTAGAATAATTTTCTGAAAGGGACCTTATATTGGGGTTGGTCAATTATGGTTCGATACAAGGGTGTTATTCAATCAGCTGATAATTTTTTTCTTAATTCGCCTGGTTTTCCTAGCTGTCAAAGTTTGTTATTGTTTACATTTTTATATTTAAAAATGTCAGTTAAAAAGAGAGAAACTTAGTTAATATTTTGAATTATTTATGTAAAAAGCATCTCGTCAACAAATATCTTTTTATTTAAATAATGGCATAATTGGTATGTATACAAATATGTTATTTAAGAAAAATATTTTTTTCTATTAAATGTTAACATATTACACAATATGTTTTATATTTTATATAAAAATTGAGTAGATAATGTGATTAATTTAAAAAATCTCTTCCGGAACACTTAATATTAAGAAATGCATATGAAGTATTTACCCGGCTGGCGGCAGTTGACTTCTACGTTATGGCTTAATTTTGAAATCTATTAAATGTTAACAAATTAAACAATATCGTTTTATATGTACACTATGTAGATAAACAGATTAACTAAAAAAAGTCTGTTCCGGAAGGCTTTACAAAAAAAATCCATATAGTCCTGAGACTGCTACATTATGGCCAAATATTGAAAATTACTCCGCTGGAGTAGAATTATCCATTCGCAACAAATATTCATTCATTCGTAAAATAATATTTTTATAAATATGAACTTTTTTAATGTTTATTTTTCACAAAAAATTAAGTTTTACCTAACCTCAGGCACTCACTTAAATTTTGCAAATTAAGCTGCCGGAATAGAATTTTTCGATGGAAACAAACATTATTCAATTCAGAATATATTTTCCTCACAAATTTTAATACCTTAATCTTTATTTTTAATATAATATAAACATTTTACAAAAATTTTTCATCAAATGAATTCTCCGTACACATGGATTTTGACATTTACGAAAACCAAAAGCAAAAACAAAATACATGGGAAATGTTGTTGTTGCAGAACTGCCACCACCTTATCTGAATTCGCCTTGAACAACACATTAGTGTTGCTCTCGCTCTGCTACTCTTGCTCTGCTGTTCTCGCTCTGCCTCGTTTTTATAAACAAAGTACCAGTGTACACTTAATAAGGTAGCCTCGTCCGCACAGCTGATCATCAGCTTTTACAATCTTATCTGTCAAAATTCCTGTTTGTTTACATAGAAAAAAAATCGCAAAAGGTGTAAAAATTTTAAAAAGTGAAGAAAATTATGGTTTTAAAGGAGTTTTCTAGGTCAATCGTGATTAAATGTCTTTGTTATCCTTCTCTCTTGATAAAAAAAGAAAATCTTTAGCTCCGGCATACGTTCCAAATCAGTTTCAACTATTTTTAACACGACCAATCACTTTTCACAAAAAACACGTTTAATTCGGAAAATTGGTCTTCCCAATAGATATAGTTATGATTTTCAGACATTCCACGTTTAATTAATATAATATATTAATATTAATAGTTAAAAATTTAAATAATTGCTAAAAACTCATATTTTTATTGTGTTTATTTGTTGCTTTTTCATTCTACACACACAGCTTTTTTTGACAGATGGGATTATTCTACAATAACAAATCGCCTGTTGTTTTTGTATTGTTGTATTTGTTGTAGCGACGAGGCTACCTTATTAAGTGTACACTGACAAAGTACAAAAACAAAATTTACCGTATAATTATGTATTTAGTTTTTTGCAATTTCTGTTTGAGCGTGAATAAAAATCCCAGTTTTTGATGAAATTTTTAGGGCTTGCCTCGGATTTTTGCTCACATTTCCGTTATTTATGGAACGATTTTTTGATTTTAAGTAGCGATCTTCCCGAAAGCATGTCTAACAGAATTATTAAAGATTCGGAACTTATATATACCCTTCTCACGAAGGTGGAGATATAGAATAAGAACGAAAAGTGCATTAACAATTAAAAATTTGATAAACAGTATTACAAATATTATAGTGTAAACATAAAATGTATTTTTCGGATTAATTTTTTGAAAATCCGAATTATTTTCATAATATTTTTAATTTGAAGTGTGTTAATACTCAGTATTGTAGTCTGAAAATATCTTTAGTGCTATATTCGGCTGTACCGAATTTTAAATACCCTCCACTAGCAAGCTGCGTTTTATTAAATCCTATTTAACTATATAATTTTTAGATAGATCGACAAAACTTTGGTCTGCATAATAAAGGTACTAGCTGATGCCAAAAAAATTAACAGTATGATTTGTACAAGTACAAACTACATTCGTGTGGAGTTTTATTCCGACGTCGATATATTTTATTTAAATGATTTTTGAAACGAATTTGATGTCCTTGTATCAGAGTTTTAATAAGCCTGATATAATCAATTTACAATGAATTATGTGTTATTAGGTGATTCGTCTAAGTCATTTTCGGAAATGGTCCTTGCGTGGGAGTTGCGTCCAATTATGGACCGGTCCAAAACAAAATTTCGTATTATTCCCCAATTCTTCCTTTAAATCACCTACTACGGGCTGAAGTAGGAGAGAGAGTAAGTTTCTTATATACTGTGTGTTGGAGTTACACAGAACTCGTCTGTGAGAAGAGCGTAACGTTGTTGTTGAAAAAAATGACAGCGTTTCACTTCTTAGTGTTCAGTGATACTTACTTTCATGTTTCTAGATTCAATATTATAGAAAATTCAAAAAGTGTCTTCAAAAAATATCAATAAGTTCACGTTCTCCGGTTCTCACACAGAGAAAACAGATTCGTTGTGATAACCGAATTTGTTTCCAATCGAATTTAGTCGGTTCTCACAACTATACAAAAATTCGATTGCAACTATTGTAAAATTTGGTTACTATTACTGAATATATTTTGTACACAATTTTTTTTATTTATTATTCGGTAATCTGTATTGAAATTATTGGTATTTGTAACTGAAATATTATTAATTAAAAAACAATTTGTGAATCGTGTGTATTTTTACATTACAATATGTATAAACTTACAAAACTTATATGTAAATATAAAATAAGAACTTCCCATATTAATTTTAAGATTTTGATAGTAATAAACATAGTTTTTTTGTATCAGGGATTTTGCTTCTCTTTCTGTCCAAGGAACACTAGCTTTTCACGCCTTAACGCTGCTGCAAAATTATGAAATATTATAGAAACATAACATAAAATAGATTTTAAGATATACATAAAACATTACCTTTTTAATCCAAATTTCTGCATTAACTTATTCCCAAATATAAATCGATTTTTTTGTTTTAAATTATAAATTTGTTTTATTTTGTTTATTTTTGTATACGTCAACTATAATTACCAATTAATTGGTTGTGAACATCGAATTTGGTTCCTTTAACCGTAATTAAATTTTAAATAATTTTTTCAATTGATAATTGATTGCAGTGCTCAATATTTTATACTTTTAACAGTTTTTCGGTCACAGCAACTAATATTAGATGTTCTTACGTATTAATCCTAAATAAAAGATGGTTGCTTTTACTGAATTAACAAATAAATATAATAACCGATACAATTCAGTTCAAATTATTAATTTGGATTTTGTTACAACCACAATTCGATTATTATTATACTTTTTTAATACTGAATATAAAAATCAGTTAATTATACAGTTTTTCTATAACAGGGATACAATTGTAATTAATTTAACTAAATATTCATAATGATAATCGATTTTCAAACGATCTGTTTTCTGTGTGCACCTAATTCCGGCTTTACGTACTTAATTTTATGTTTCTAGGTTCAATATTATAGGAAATTCAAAAAGTACCTTTTGAAAAAGTACCTTTGACGTGTTCTCGTCTAATCCGGACTCTAGATACTTAATTTCATGTTTCTAAGTTCATTATTATAGAAAACTCAAAAAGTACCTTTTGAATAACGAAAAAGCACCAAAAAGTGCCTTTTTTCGTTCTCATCTAATTCCGATCTACATACTTAATTTCATGTTCCTAGGTTCAATATTACAAAATATTCAAAAAGTACCTTTTGAAAAACGAAAAAGTACCAAAAAGTTCCTTTTTATGGATTCTCACCTAATTCAGAAACTACATACTTAATTTCATATTTCTATGTTCAATATTATAGAAAATTTAAAAAGTACTTTTTGAAAAACGAACAAGTAAGAGTTCTATATTCGGCTGTGCCGAATCTTATATACCCTTCACCATGATGTGTTTAAAGCCTTTTGTACCTTTTGAAGAACGAAAAAGTACCAAAAAGTCCCCATCTATGGGTCCTCAGTTAATCCGGGCCATACAAACTTAATTACATGTTCCTAGGTTCAATATTGTAGAAATTGTAAAAAGTACCTTTTGAAGAACGAAAAAGTACCAAGAAGTCCCCTTTTACTGGTTCTCACTTAATCCGGGATATACGAACTTAATAACATGTTTCTAGGTTCAATATTATAGAAATTTCAAAAGTACCTTTTGAAGAATGAAAAAGTACCAAAAAGTACCCTTTCATGGGTCCTCACTTAATCCTGGCCATACATACTTAATTACATGTTTCTAGGTTTAATATCGTAGAAATTGCAAAAAGTACCTTTTGAAAAACGAAAAAGTACCAATATGTCCCCTTTTATGGGTCCTTACTTAATCCGGGCCATACATACATAATTACATGTTTCTAGGTTTAATATCGTAGAAATTGCAAAAAGTACCTTTTGAAAAACGAAAAAGTACCAAAAAGTCCCCTTGTATGGGTCCTCACTTAATCCGGGCCATACATACTTAATTACATGTTTCTAGGTTCAATATTGTAGAAATTGCAAAAAGTACCTTTTGAAGAACGAAAAAGTACCAAAAAGTCCCCTTTTATGGGTCCTCACTTAATCTGGGCCATACATACTTAATTACATGTTTCTAGGTTCAATATTGTAGAAATTGCAAAAAGTACCTTTTGAACAACGAAAAAGTCCCCTTTTATGGGTCCTCACTTAATCCGGGCCATACATACTTAATTACATGTTTCTAGGTTCAATATTGTAGAAATTGCAAAAAGTACCTTTTGAAAAACGAAAAAGTACCAAAAACTCCCCTTGTTTGGGTCCTCACTTAATCCGGGCCATGCATACTTAATTTCATGTTTCTAGGTTCAATATTATAGAAATTTCAAAAAATACCTTTTGAAGAACGAAAAAGTACCAGAAAGTCCCCTTTTATAGGTTCTCACTTAATCCAGGCTCTACATACTTAATTTCATATTTCTAGCCAATAACAAAACATTAGTGCTGCTCTCGCTCTGCTACTCTTGCTCTGCTTTGCTTTTATAAACAAATTACAATAACAATATTTACCGTATTGTTATGTATTTTGTTTTTGTTTTTTGCAGTTTCTGTCTGAGCATGAATAAAAAATCTAAATTTTATAAGAAATTTTCAGAGGTTGTCTCGGTTTTTTGCTCATATCTCCGTTATTTATGGACCGATTTTGCTGATTTTAAATAGCGTTCTTGCCGGTCGTATGTCTGATAGAATTATGGAAGATTTGGATCTCGCAGATATCTGGGGTCTTCTAAAAACTGATTTCAACAAACATACAGACAGACGGACATGGTTTAATCATCTCCGCTACCTATAAGGATCCAGAATATATATACTTTATAGGGTCGGAAATTATATTATAGAAATTACAAACGGAATGACAAACTTATATATACCCTTCTCGCGAAGGTGAAGGGTATAAAAAGTACCAAAAACTTTCCTTTTATGGCTTCTTACTTAAGCCAGGCTAAACATACTTAATTTCATGTTTTAGCCAATAACAACACACTAGTGCTGCGTTCGCTCTGCTGCTCTCGCTCTGCCTTGTTTTTATAAACAGAGTACATTAACAAAATTTACCGTAGTATTATGTATTTTGTTTTTGTTTTTTTGCAATTTCTGTTTGAGCATGAATAAAAAATCTCAGTTATTGATGAAATCTTCAGAGGTTGTCTCGGATTTTTGCTTATATCTCCGTTATTTATGGACCGATTTTGCTAATTTTAAATAGCGATCTTCCCGAAAGCATGTCTAACAGAATTATTGAATATTTGGATCTCGCTGATATCTGAGGTCCTCTAAAAACTGATTTCAACAAACATACAGACAGACGGACATAGCTTAATCGAATCCGCTCACCATATAGTAGTATATAGGCGAAACTAATTGTCAAGGACCTAAGTCCCCTGTCAAAGACGTAACTGGTGAGAATGTATTAGTAGAAGCACAAAAATAAACACAGTTGTTCAAAAGGTACTAAATAAAAAAAATATTTTTGGACGTTATTCTTTGTGTGTTATTAATGGAATTTTATATGGCAGTAAATAAAAAAATATTAGCTATTTATTTTTTTAAAGATATTAAAACATATTATAAACACGTATTTTTGTTATTTGTTCTGCGCTAATGCAAAATGAAAAAAGTATCATTTTTATACCCTTCACCTTCGTAAGAAGGGTATACATAAGTTTGTCATTCCGTTTTGTAATTTCTATAAAATAATTTTCCGGCGGAGTCGATTAAGCCATGTCCGTCTGTCTGTCTGTTGAAATCAGTTTTTAGAGGACTCCAGTTATCGGCGAGATCCGAATCTTCAATAATTCTGTTAGACATGCTTTTAAAATCAGCAAAATCTGTCGGTAAATAACGGAGATATGAGCAAAAATCCGAGACAACCCCTGAAAATTTCATCAAAAAATGTAATTTTTTTTTCATGCTTTGTTAAATAAGCAACAACAACACTGTATATTAGAAAAAGATGTACACGTGTGTGCAGATGTATTTGGTTTTTCAGATGTGTCTTTCGTTTTGTATGTTTGGATGCTGTTGGCGTCATTGAGTTGTGTATTTTGTGTTTGTGAATTCTGTTCGTATATTTGGATGTAGGTTAGTTTTATTGCGTTGTTCATTTTGTTTTTCTGTGTTTTCGTTATCTATGTTTAGATGTCTGTTGGTTTAGATGCCTTGTGTATTTTTTTTTTATTTCGTTTAGCATTGTTCTTGTTCGTTTTGTTTTGCTTTTGGTGTAATATTAATGTAGTCAAGAAAAAATTTATATAACTAATATGTTTAAAATACACTATGGTGAAGGGTTTATAAGATTCGGCACAGCCGAATATAGCACTCTTATTTGTTCAGTTTTAATTAAAATGAAATGTCAAAAAATAAAAATATATTTTTTTCGTTTGTAAAATATAAATTTTTTTCGTGGTTTTAAATAAGTGAAAAGTGTTGAAAAAAATAATAAGCATTAAGTTTAAGTGATAAGAAAAACTAATAATTGCTAATATCCCTGCAATTTTGCGAAGAAATATTGAAGTTTAGTGAGTGCGTTTAGTTCTCATACGTTTGGTTTATTCTCTCAGAGCTCGTCTGTGTGAAAAGAATAAACATTTTTGCTTGAAAACCGCTTCAGTTTCGCCTATATGTACTACTATATGCCGCTAACTATAAGGATCCAGAATATATATACTTTATAGGGTCGGAAAATTATATTATAGAAATTACAAACGGAATGACAAACTTACATATACCCTTCTCACGAAGGTGAAGGGTATAAAAATCGTAGATTGATTCATAAAAAATTTAGTTTCGGAAATGGGTCACGTAAGCGAGCTATCGCCAAAAATGGGCCAATCTGGAAAAAAATTTGTAGAATGGTTTATATGTATCCAAGTCGAATTTTATCCCGATAATACAATGAATATATGCGTTTAAGTGATTTTCGGAAGTGACCAATGGACCGATACAAACCTACGTTTGTATTATAATTATTACTGTCCATATTTTATTTATAGATACAAAATTTTGAGTTGATACAGATATATTTGAGGAAGTTATTACCGAATAATCCATTTCGGATATATATACCTTTGAATCGATTATTATAATTTTTAACATAATTGATCCCTGAGCAAAAAAATAGTGTGTGACCAAATTATCCTTCGTAGTTTCTGAGATCTCTTTTCAAGAAATAGTTAGTTTGAAAGGAGGACGTAAACACATAAAATCTGAAGAAATACACATAGGCCTCTATCGGGCCTGTTGTGCGCTCCCACCACCTCCGGTTTACCAGACTAGAACACTAACCACTAGCCTACCAGACGCCACACTCTCACGAAATAGATAAAAAGCTTAATTTTTTCAGGTAGACTCAAATTTTTACTCATAACTTTTTAGGTCGTGAACCGATTTTGCTGATTTACCAATACTGCTTAGGATAACAATTAATATTTCTACTAAATTTGGTTTATTTAGCTTATTTTTAACGCGAGCGTGTTTTAACCAGACTTACAGATGGACATATCTAAATCGACTCAGAATTTCATAAGGATGTTAATATTAAAAAAAACTGTATTGAGCATATGTGGGTGTGTGTGTATGCAAGCCACATTTTTACATCAGCAGCAGTGTGTTTAGGATCATTGTCCTGGTGAAAGAAATAATAATTAATACTTTATCCCAAAACTTAATTGTTTTGGTTTTATACTTGTTGGCGAAACCTATTCGTTTCTTCCCATTAATTTCACTTATGTAAGGCTTTTTGCGTGCTGTTCGGGCATTGGACCCTCTATCACCAGTGATGGTAGTGGAGGGTATAAAAATAGAAAATATAAGAAAAGAAATAAAAGAAATTGCTAGCTTCAAACTTCCAATCATGTGGTATTTTAATATCCATAGTGTTAAACGATTGGAGAACACCTTTTTTATTTAATTCAAACAGGTAACTGAAACCAAGGCTTTCTTAAAAATACATTTAAGTACAACATTAAGCTTTATATAGTTACACTCAAATATGGGCCGATAATCAACAATTTCAATTAATTTTATTTTGGATTGACTTCAATTTTTCAGCATCGTTTAACCGTGATTACCTCTATTATCCGTAATTATAACCAAATTATTTATATTTTTAGCAACCGTGAACAATTAGAACAAATCGAAAAGAGGAATTCCTGTAAAACGAAAATACTAAACTTTACACGAGTATTTTTAAAAATTACATAACATGAAATCCTTTCTACTGTTTTCTGACAAAATTATTTTCCATTTTTTATTGTCTATTTAAAAGCTAGCCAATGTTTGCACTCAATTAACCGGAAAATCGATTATACAGATTGCTTCCGGTCCCGACCATCGCGGAAAATCGAGGTCCCACTGAATTTGGATATGTTATACGTCACAACTTATTGGTTCATATGGGCCAATGTGAAAACGGCATTTCATCTTCAACTCATTTTTCCACGAGTATGTAAAATTTTCTATATTTTTTTGTTTTAATTATCATATTACCAGGATAACAAACGT